>NC_056741.1:1989525333-1989637833 GCF_019279795.1 Protopterus annectens
TACATGCAGATTGGTAGAAACTAATTTGATAAATTGAATATGTAGGTATATGGCAAAGGCAGGAAGTTTTACATTAAATAACATCTGTGTACAATGCAGCAGTAGCAGATAAAAAGAAGTCAGGAAGGTGCGGAGGTAGCATGTTACAGGAAGGTTTGATAGAGCTAGTGAGAAACAAGAGATGTAATATGGATGGGGATTAGAAGTGGTTACCAAGTGTATAGGTTATGGTCTAGGGTGGGATGTTTATAACAGCTCCTATTAGACAGCAATGGCATTGTGCTTCTTTGAACAGTTGCTTCTGTAATTCTCTTCTCAAGTTTTTGAGGGAGGTCAGGGATTGCATATCATTGGAGGTGGCTGTCCATGCTTCGGGCTAAGTATGGAGAAGGCAAGCTTGGTATTGGTCAGCTGAGGTAGTGGTATCTGGTGAGTTTGGGTTGATTGTGATAGTGACCATAGGTTATATATCGATGTTAAGATTATTAGACATGTATAATAAAGTAACAAGCTCTACTGCGTATAATATAAGGCCACGTAAAAACTCCTGGAACTCATGAAAGGACAGTATGGCTCACTGTTGTGGTTGTGATACGGTATGCATTCTAGTCCATGAATCATACGCTGTGCAAAAACTGGAGAATTATGACATTAATATGCATTATTTGGTCATTGCTGCATTTAATTTATTAATTTACATCACCACTGCTATGCAAGTAACTTTGAAGTCACTACCAAGTTCACAAACACATGGTTTTCCTGCCTCTGATACTCTCTCTGTACAACTGTAGCATAGTATGACCTATAATGCATATTGCATGATCACACCTGTATTGTGATTTAGAATGTAGGACAGGCTCTGTACTTGGGAGTCCTAACTTTCCAAGTCATCCTTGAAAAATGCCATCGTACCAGTCTGCTGTCTGCAGCTATCAAAACTGACTTAAGTCATCAGTCTGTTGCTGCCAGCTGTCAAAGCATAACCATGCACTTTGTTGCAGAGGCTGTAGATTACAGCATGGTTTGCCTTCTTGGAGATGTTTAATCTGGTGAAAGAGACTACAAGCAGCAGAGAACCTAAGGATTGTACGCTACACAGAGCAGTGTGCATTATTATGATGTTGGCTAGATATCCACTTGTTTGGAAATACAGTTCTGTAGGAACTCACTATGGAGCTGCAAATATGCACAATTCATACAATGTTCCAAAGACAAAATGACTGAATGTTAATGATGAAATGAACCCACCCTATTAAACAGGTAAATATCCTCACCTTGGTGTTGCAGAACCTCAGAATTATACAACGGTGAGGGGGTGTGAAAGGCACTGCACTGCAATATGGGGGTCACTGCCCCTTGCATAAAAGTAAAACCTTTTTATAACGAACTGTTCATTCAGCAACTTGGGTTCATATCAAATGACTCATGTTAACTAGTCTTCCACTGCTCATACCACAGCCACATGTGAATCTGTGGATATGCTGTGGCAAGTGCTTTGAAGAAGTCTTTCTGCAAACACAGCAAAGAGGTGACTAACTCCAGTTTGTAGAAGTCCACTTACTATAAGGTGGTAAAGACTTATTTACCAAAGAAGAAAACAGGCAGCACAGTAAACTACTTCGCATGAAGCATCTTGAGCAATGAGCCATCTGTTCAGACAATGTTTTTTTCCCCAGAGCTAGAAAAACATGACTGTTAAGTAACAGCATAATGTCAAAACAAGTAAATGTAGAAAGCAAACTTGCTGCTGCCACCCAAGCTGAAGTAAAATGGTTGAAATTGTTAAAATCAGTTCCTTTATTAACAAAATAAAATGTAATCCTGCTGCTGCTGTCTGGATAAGCGTTTTTGGTTGTTGAACGTTTATCAAATCCTAAAGAAAAAAGCAGCTTCCTTTCATTTAAAAAGAGCTTCCTGCAGCTCATTCATTCAATCAACCAATAAAGTTTTGGTGCATAGACACACCTCTCATTCAGAGTGCAAGTTCTATTTACTTAGTGTTAGCTAAAAGCTTGGAGTTTTTAAAGTGAAATAACACGGAATTAATGCATGTGCATTATTTCTTTAGAGCCCTTCCTTCCAAAATGGGTTTGAGCGGTACAGTTTCATTTAATCCAGGTTTCTGGTCTGCTCTAAGGTTCATAATCCATTTTGTTTACTCAGTTTCGGTATAGTTACTTGGCCAGATCCCCTCCTTGTATTGTTTCTACTAGCCTGCTTACAACCATAAATTTAAAAGTGTGGCCTCCATTAACTTTAATATGACCATATAAAGCATTATTATTTACTTGATTTCTAACGTCCTGACAGTGTCTCAGGATACGCTCCTTGAAAATTCTATTTGTTTTCCCCACATAGAAGGCTGGGCAGCGTTGGCACTGAGCAATATTAATCACATTTTTGCTCCTGCAATTCACAAACCCTTTGAACCTGTATTCCTTCTTAGATGTTGGATGTATAAATAAATTATCTGTTTTAATATGTTGACATGCTTTAAAACATCCACATTTATAGGTGCCTACTTTATTCGTGAGTGAATGTTCTGTGTCCAAGTTTCGATGATTCCCATAGCATAAGAGCCTTTTCAGATTTTTCATATTCTTAAAGGAAAAAGTACAGTTTTGTACCTACCATCACCACCACCTTCAACAACAGAGGGAAGGAGGAGGAGTAATTGGACTATAAAGTATTAGGAGCTGCCAACAACTGTATTAGGAGCTGCAACATGCCCCTAAAATTGCAGTGGCAAATCCAGCCCTAGATTTAGAGTAAAGTGGAAGGTGGTAATGCTTAGAGAAAGTATGCACTGAACTCCAAGTAGCTGCTTCCAAAATATCTTTAGTAGCCAAAAAGCTGTAGAAGTGGCAGTAGCCCTAGTGGAATGAGGCCTAATCCCAGCTGGAATCTCCTTACCATGATGGGAATAACAGAAAGCAATACAAAACCAATCCACTTAGAAATAGTTTGTTTTGAAACAGGTTTGCCCTGAGAACCCAAAGCAAAAGAAACAAACAACTGCTGAGACTGCCTGAACCCTTTAGTTCTGCTCAAATAATATCTTTATTTTGGGGGTTTGCATAAAAAGTAGGCAGATGAATAGTTTGGTTTAAAGCCACACTAGAAACCACTTTAGGCATAAAAGAAGGGTTAGTACATAAAAAGACACCCCTATCCTTGTGGAAAAGAGTACGCAAAGACACCCTATCCTTGGAAAATTAGAAGGCTCAACTGCCATAAGGGCCTGTAATTCAGAAACCCTTCTCGCAGAGGTAATGGCCAACAAAAAGCAGTCTTCCATGATAAATATTTCAACTCTGCCGATGCTGCAGGCTCAAAAGGTTGTAGAGTGAGTTTCTCCAACACAAAATTGAGATCCCAAGCAGGAGTAGGAATTGCTTAAACAAAGGCTGAGAAAATAATGGTGGGTCACAGTCATAGTGAGCAGAAATTGCTGCAGCATGAACCTTTATAGAGGAGAAGGACAAACCTTTGTCCAATAACTCAGTAAGGTATTGAAGCCGCAACACTTAAATTAGGTTTAGAAACATCAAAGTCCTTTGCTGTACTAGGCCTTCTGGCCTCCAAAATAACATTCAAAACTTGTTGTGGAAGCTGAGACCCTCCAGGGTTCAAAACAGAATATGCCAGGCTGTCAGATGTAGAGAATGAAGTTTGACATTGAGTAAATGACTGTTCTCCTGAGACAGCAGGTGACAAAGGCCATGGAGGCTCCTGTACCAGACTTCTCAGAAATGGGTACCAGTGCTGTCGAGGCCAATCTGGAGCTATTAAAATCATGTTTAGCTTGTCCTGTCTGACCTTCAGCAGTACCTTTGGGAGGAGAGGCAGAGGTGGAAAGGCATACACGTGAAGATTGCTCCAATTGAATGAGAGAGCATCCACTTTCCAAGCTGTGGGATGAAACCTTTGTGCAAAACTTTGGCAGCTGGTAATTTAGTGGTGAAGCGAACAGATCTATGTCTGGCGTTCCCCATAACACTGTCAATCTCTGAAATACATGAGGATCCGATCCATAATTTGTCTGCTCAACACATCTGCTAAGGAGTTCTGTGAGAAACCTTGCCTGAAGATTTAGCTGTAAACTGAGAGCAGTCTCCCACAAAATCATTGCTTGTCTGCATAGAGGATAAGAATTGTTGATGTACCACATGACAGTTGTGTTGTCTGTTTGAATCAACACCTGCCCTGGAAAAGCTATCAATGCAAACTGGACTGCTAACATCTCCTTCAAGTTGATATGTAGATGTTGAAGTCTGGCTTTCCATTTAGATGAGCTCCCCAAGCTTTGTCTGAGGCATCTGTCGTTAAAATCTGGCTAGCCCACCACAAAAATTCCTTTTGAATGCAAGGTATTATCTGAATGACAGTGTCCAAATCTTGGCAGTGCTGTGTCCATACATTCTTGAGATACCATTGTAGCTTCCTCATATGCAGTTTGGCATTGGGAGTACCAGAATAGATGCCATGAACCCCAAGGCTTGAAGGACTGTCCTTGCAGTCAGCCTGGACTGGCCAACAACAACTGGTGGAAAAGAGATTCTGGACTGACGAACAACTGGTGTGGAAGTAAAGATTTGTTTGTCCGGGGTCAAAAGGCCATCTGGGATGCTGTATTCAGTCTCACACCCAGAAAGCACATGTCCTGAGAGGGTACTAGACTGGACTTTATTTCGCTCACAGAATACCCCCAGGCATCTTAACACTGCCATCACATACTGTAAATGATGAAGAAGTTCAGAATCAGGCAATCGTCCAAATAAGGATAGATCTGTATTCCTCTTAGCCTGAAGAAAGCTACCACTGGAGCCAGAACCGAACACTCTGGGTGCAGTAGATAAGCCAAAGGGCAATGCAGAGAACTGATAATGTGATGTCCCAGCCCGCAAACGCAGATACTCCTGCAAACCGGGCCTGATAGGAACATGAAGGTAAGCCTCCTTGAGATCCAGAGTCACCATCCAGTGATGTTTGCCCAGCAGAGGAAAAAGCTGTTGTAACGTCAACATCTTGAACTAGGGAAAGTCCAGAAAAGTGTTGAGGAAAGATAAATCCAAAATTGGTCTCCACGTGTTTTTTTTGGTACTAGAAACAAAGGAAGAAGAATAAAATCCTAGGCCCACTTTCTGCAGAGGGACCAGTTGTATGGCCCCTAATTGAAGTAGTAGAGAAATTTGCTCTAGTCTTTGCTGAGGAGGAACGTCCGTATGCCTTTGAAAGGAGGCAAGGTATGGAAATAAAACTTGTAACCCTGGAGTATGATATCCAATACCCATTTGTCTTGGGTAATCAACATCCAATTTTCCTTGAAGAGTGCTAACCTTCCTCCCAAAGATGCTGCCAGGCAAGAAGGATCTGGCAGCTGAAAAGTAGGTCATTGGGCCTGTTTACGAAAGGACTGGCCCCTGCCCTAGATTGTGCAGGTGAACTCCTGTTCTAAGCCTGAAAGAACTCTGAGCTCTGTAGATCTACCCCTAGACTGAGAATCATAAGAAGGATCCCTTAGCAGGCCAATTCCTACTAAACTGAGGCTGAACTTGCAAAAATCTTTAACAGCCTGCATAGACTTAGCCTTGTCTTCCATTTTCTTCAAGACTGACTCCACAGGTGAACCAAACAACACATCAGACTGCAAAGGAGCATCCAAAATCCTTGTCTTAACATGGTCAGATAAATTCTGATCCTTCAGCCAGGCATGGAAGAACTGAGCCAGTGGCAGCCAGCCTGCACAGCATCAAAACCACACTGCAATGAATGCTTACCCACCTGTTCAGAGACATGCACCAAATCTTGTAATTCTTTACACTCAATGCCTTCCGCCAGAGCATCCACCTTAGACTTCAATTGAGAAAGAAGAAAATTTTGATATTTCAACATATGAAACTGGCAATTCAAAGCCCTCATAGCTAAGGTAGAAGATGTATAGACCTTCTTTCCCCATCTATCCAAAGCTCTGGCTTCTTTATCTAGAGGAACCGGATTTTTTACAACAGAGGCCTTGACACCCTTAGGTCCCTGACTAATAGTTTCTGGGTCCACCCTAGGACACTTATAAAGATATTTATGAGCCTCAGGCACCCTGTAATACCTATCCGGTTTAACAGGAGCAGGAGGCAGAGAATCAGGATTAAGTGAAGCCTCTGCAAACACATCTTCCACAACATCTAGAACATTTCCTAGAATCAGAGAAGTCCTGACCTTCCCACTTAAAATGCTCCCTCATAGAATGAAGTGTCTCTGAAAAGAAAAATCCTCTGGAGGAGAAGCAGAAGGAGTGGAATCATCTGCATCAGAATCAGAATAAGGAGAGTACTCCTGCAAGTCTTCAGCTGAAGACTCTGAAACATCCGAAGCCTGCTCAAAACTTCCCAACTCTGGCTCCACCCTAGGCCTCTTATCAGGAGGGGCAAAGAACCTCTAATCAGAGTAATCAAATCTTCTGCCATTTTAAGCATGTGCTTCTTAGGCACAGACCCTGCTGAACTAGGAGTGACACCAACAGAAGCTAAAACTGGCCTGCCTCTGGGAGAAGCCTTGGAAACAGAAGGAGAAGGCTCACACCCTAGGAGGGAAGGAGGGTAGTACAGTAAGAAGAAGGCCTACCCACCTAGGAAGGAGGGAGTACAGTAAACTTGAGAGCCCCTTCAGCCTGACCTGCCTCCTGAGAGACCACCTCCTGCAAAATCAAAGTCTCCCCTGAGACTGCATATTATAATTGCACCGCTTCCCAAAGACCAGCCTAGCACAATCCAACCTCAGGCCCCAAACAAGGAATACACAAAGAATGATAATATCTGTTTCCCACAAGAAATACAGTTATTCACTTTTTCTGACATCCGTAAAACACTGAGGCAAGAAAAACAAAATATTTTCTGCATCGGACCATGCAGCAAAAGACTGATGTCAGTTTTAAGACAGCGGACTACCCATATGTAAGGACTGCAGCAATGTGAGATGAAGAACATCCTGGGTGTCTCCCCTACAATGCTCCTGAGGTTCTCATCAGAAGTCAAAACAGACCAGTTCTTTTTTATGGTCTCTAGTATGAATGCATTGTCACTGGTATACGCACGACAAAATCTCATCTTATTTTCCTTCTTATTCTTCTCATCTTCTTCCTTACTCAACCAGTGGGAAAAATATGGTCTTCCTCATCTGTAAGGCCATGGAATGTATCATATGGACCTCATAAATAAAGATATAGGTGACCTGCAAACCCTGGATCCTACCCAATTCGGCTTCGTGAAGGGCAGATCCTGCCTGTTAAATCAGGTGAATTTCTTTGAAAGTGTGACTAAGGCCACTGATGAGGGCAAATCTGTGCACACAGACTTGGCAAAGGCTTTCGACACAATCCCACATTCAGGCATTACCAATAAACATAGCAAATTGAATGTAAATTCCTTCATTGTAAGACGGGTTGCCAACTGGCTCACAAACCAGACACACATTATCAAACTGGGCGAGTCCACATCAACCAGCAGACCCGTTACCAGAGGGGTGCCACAGGGGTCAGTGCTGGACCACCTACTGTTCGGTATATACTACCTACTGTTTGGTATATACTACTCAGAAGTTCAGGTCAAAACTAAAGGGTTGTGGCTGACCAAGTTTGCAGACAACTGCAAACTAGGTGCAATCACTGAATCCCCAAATGAGATCAGTATACTCCAGGATGGTCTCACGCAGACCAATGACTGGTGTAATATTCACGGTCCCAAAATAAAAGCAAAGAAATGCATCATCATTCCCTTCAGCACAAAATGTCCAGGTTGACTGCGACCTTAACTTTGACCACCACATGTCTACCATTGTAAGGAAAGCTTTCCACATAGCTCACTTGATTAGTAAAGGCATTGCCTCAAGAGCAAAAGTTATAACCCCCTATACTCAGCACTTATCCGGCCCATAATTGAGTACAACACTCCATTCAGTTTCGACTGTACTAAGCACCTACAGCAATTAGAGAGACCTCAGATGTTTTGAACAAAGAAGATTAAGGGCCTCCAGCATGTGCCATAAATGGACGGACTAAAATCCCTGTCACTGTACTCTGTATCATACAAGACTTCTTAAGGTAGGCTTATACCTGGCCTACAGGGCAACTCAAGACCTAAACCTAATGAACTTACTGCATATCTGTAAATCAAATGGGTGTAGGGCTGCCCATTCCAGGGACTTAAATTGGCCTGCAACTTAAATAGGACATGTTGGAGAGACAAATTTATCTACCAGCAACTACCACATCTTTGGAACAGACTACCAATTCATGTGAAACAGAGCAACTCTATGGCACTGGCCAAGAGGAACCCGAATAAGTGGATGGGGCACCATAAATTCTTACTAGGGATAGTGCCCACAACCCTCCTGGACATGGGCAGCCATTACTAAATGTAATCTTGGGTAATGACTAGTACCTCTACAGTATTACATTCGGTTGAAATGGATAGGCTTAAAATGACCTCCAGGTTGACAACCTAGTAATCTCCTATGATCCTATAATATACAAAACGTATAGTGCAAAAATCAGTAGCATTTTCCTTCAGCATCATGTAAATTTATTTCCAATGGTATGCAGTAGTTTCTAAGTCACTTTGCCTTAGAAATAACAGTACGTTTATGAAATACCGCATGTTTTCATAATTAAACAACCAGGAAAATCTCCAGTATGCCTGTATTATACATGGACAGTGACAGTGTATTTTAATATCTTCCACTATGATACTACAAACTATGCCCCTCAACAGCATGTGGCACTTTCAGTCATGTAAATATGACTAACAAGTGACAAATGGTGATTAATACCACCACTGCAGGACATCTGGGATTCATAATCTTAGAGCCATTGTGTTACTAATTCCTTGCCCTTACTTTTGCTGCCTGTTATTATTAACTTGTAAGTTATTTAGTTAAGGAAGTCATGCCCCCCCAAAAAATGTCAGGATGTCATACGGAGCTAAGGGTATACAAATGAATGTGTTAATCTACAACCCCTTATCACTACATCAAGAAGCTGTACTTGCTCTATCTAGAAAAACAAACAATGGTTTCTTTAATAAACATGCCAGTGTCATGTTGCTCTGCCAAATCAGTTACACACATCACAACATAAAGATCTGCCCCTCCCAATGTGACTGGTTCCAGGACCATAGGGTTCTCTGCTGAAAGACTACTGACAATATCATGAGGCAACATTCACATTTCTGCTAAAGAATACTGCTGACTTCTCCCACAGCATGATGCACCACCCATGCAGGAACTACGCTTGACACACTGTAAGATTAAAATCATGTAAGCCTACACAAAGTACATAAGAAGAGGAAGTTCCAACTCCACTATTACCTGATGTGCACAGCGTCGTGGTGGAGGGTTCGGAGTATCCAATTTTGTCCAAGAATTCTTCTTAATATTGTAAATATATAATTCATTGTACAGAAAAGTCTGAAAGAAAAAATATCAGTGCATGATACATTACTGTTTCTTTACCACTGTACCACCACAGTAATTCTGCACCCACGGTGATGGATCATTTAATGGAATTGCAACTCAACAGATATAACAGCATACAACTTATCATACTGGTTGAGGGTCACCTATGAGAACATCACGTGTTTGAATTTTTCTTCAAGAAAATTAATATGACTCAAAATTCAAAATGAACCTTCATGTAGGGGGCAAAGCCCCACCTCCACACCCATCAGGCCTTCTGCATCTCCTAACGTTATAAATCAACTCAGAAGTTAATGATCATCAGGGAAAGGAGCATTTTCCAACATTCAGCAACAGTATCTGTACTGAACCATATTTCAAAATTACTCACATCTACACTTGCAAGGAGGCTGGCTAAATGTTTCCCCACTTACTGAAAATTATCACTGTGAGGTTGTGACAGTAAGACAGATCTTTGATAGTACAAGGAAAAAGTACAGTTTTGTACCTACCATAAATGTAGATGTTCGAGTGCTAATACAGCTGCAGTCATAACAGATGGGTTCTCCAGCCGTCAGGCGGGTCCTCGGTCGGCCGAATTCCAAAGTCTAGGTCCGGCATCGGTTGTCGTCGCTTCTTCCCTGACGTCAGTGCGACAGGGGTATAAAGGAACCAGCCGACGCCATTTTCTTCAGTTTTTCTTGCCCCAGATGTCAGGTGCCCCCAGAAGGAAGGCAATACATAAATTTGTGTAATAAAGCAGTGCAATATAATCAAAATACAGTAGTTGCAAGCAAATACATCATAAATGAATACCCCAATCAGGTTGTATGAGGATGTGTTGGCCTATAGGCCTGTCCCAAGAGGGGAAGGAGGGAGGGAAACCTGGACTGCAGCTGTATTAGCACTCAAACATCTACATTTATGGTAGGTACAAAACTGTACTATGTTCATCGTGCATACAGCTGCAGTCATAACAGATGGGTAGAATCCCAAAGCTAAGAAAGGGGTGGTAGGCACTAGGTGGAACTAGGAGGAGCCAGGATGCCCTGCAAGACTGCAGTGGCAAAGCCTGTTCTAGTTTTGGAGTATAGAGGTAGGTGGTAGTGCTTGGAGAAGGTATGCACAGAACTCCAAGTGGCTGCTTCCAAAATATCTTTGGTAGGAACTCCTCTGAGGAAAGCTGCAGAGGTAGCTGTGGCCCTTGTGGAGTGAGATCTGATGCCTGTAGGTACAGTTTTGCCATGAAAAGAATAGCAAAAGCGTATGCAGTGGGCTATCCATTTGGAGATTGTCTGTTTCGAAATTGGCTTTCCTTGAGCTCCTACAGCATAGGACACAAAGAGCTGTTCTGATTTTCTGAAAGGTTTTGTTCTGTCCAGATAATAACGTAGTTGTCTGTGGATGTCCAAGGAATGTAGTAATCTCTCCCCTTTGTTTTGAGGATTAGGATAAAAGGTAGGTAAGTGTATGGCCTGATTCAAAGCTACCCTAAATACCACTTTAGGCATAAAGGACGGGTTGGTTCGTAAGGAAACTCTGTCCTGATGGAAGATGATAAAAGGCTGCACAGCCATGAGAGCTTGAAGTTCTGAAACTCTACGAGCTGAGGTAATAGCCAGAAGGAAAGCTGTTTTCCAGTATTGCAAATCTGATGAGGCAGCTGGCTCAAAGGGAGGCAAGGTCAGTTTTTCCAGAATGAAATTGAGATCCCAAGCAGGTATTGGTTGTTTCCTTGGGGGTCTTAGATTCTTAGCCACTCTGAGGAACTGTCTTAAGAGAGGGTGAGAGAATAAGGGTGGATCAGTGTTGTATTCTGCAGAAATGGCTGAGGCATGGATTTTGATGGAGGAGAATGAAAGTCCACTGCTTAGCAGCTCAGCTAAATACTGTAGTATTTGAGGTAAATTCAGTTTTCCAGGATCCTGGCCCTTTTTCTCATTCCAGACACAAAACCGCTTCCATTTTGCAGAGTAAGCTTTTCTAGTTGACGGCCTTCTGGCCTCCAAAATGACATCCTGCACCTCCTTGGAGAGTAGGGTCTGTTGTGATGCTAAGGAATCTTCCATGCAGCTAGATTGAGTGTTTTTAGCTGGCTGTGAAGAGTTTTGAAGCTGTGCTGAGTCAGAAGAAGAGGCATTAGAGGCAGGGTCCATGGTGGGGAATGCGTCAGGCTCCTCAGGAGTGGGTACCAGTGTTGTCTTGGCCAGTCCGGAGCAATGAGAATCATCTTTGGTCTGTCTGCTCTGGTTTTCAATAGAACTTTGGATAGCAGAGGAAGAGGTGGGAAGGCATAAACTGTCATTGATGTCCAACTGAAAGAGAGAGCGTCCACTCTCCAGGCCTTTGGATGGAAAATCCTTGAGCAGAATTTTGTCAATTGGTGATTTTTGTGGGAGGCAAAGAGATCTATGTCTGGCCTTCCCCATGCTTGGATTATTTCTGTAAAAACTTTTGGATGCAGTTTCCATTTGTGTGGATCTGTCATATTTCTGCTTAGGTTGTCTGCCAGTGTGTTTTCCTTGCCTGGCAAGTACTGTGCTTGTAGTTCGATTTGTAAGTCCATGGCCATGTTCCAAAGTGACATGGCCAGTCTGCATAGGGGGTATGAATGTGTTCCTCCCTGTTTGTTTATGTACCACATAACTGTGGTGTTGTCCGTTCTTATCAATAGTTGACCTGGTTGTAGAAGGTCCTTGAAAGCTATAATAGCATTTATTACTGCTAGCATTTCCTTTTGATTGATGTGAAGGTGCTTTTCTTTTTGGGACCATTTGCCCTGAATGCACCGATCTGTCATATGCGCCCCCCAGGCGTAGTCCGAGGCGTCTGTTGTGATGACTTGATTTGCTTGAGGCTTGCTGAATGGAAGACCTCTGTTTGTTTGGCATGTTTGAGCCCACCACAGAAATTCCTTTTGCAGACATGGAATTAGTGGCATTATTGTTTCCAAACTGTGGCTGTGTTGAGACCATATGTTTTTCAGGTACCATTGAAGTTTCCTCATATGCAACTTTGCACATGGGATTAGTAAGATGCAAGATGCCATGAATCCCAGAGCCTGCAGGATTTTCCTTGCAGTCAGCCTGGTACAATTTTGCTAGTGCTCTGAAGTATTGAGTTAGTTGCCCCTGCTTCTCTGGTGTGAGGTAGGCCATCTGGGTGTTTGTGTCCAAGTTGGCACCCAGGAAAATTATCTTCTGAGAGGGTATTAACCTTGATTTCTTTTTGTTGACTGTGTATCCCAGAGAGTTCAACAACATTATTACATAAGCCAGATGTTTCAGAAGAATGTGCTTGCTGTCCACTTGGATCAGGCAGTCGTCCAAATAGGGGTATATTTGTATCCCATGAAGTCTGCAGTAGGCAATTACTGATGCCAGGCATTTAGTGAATACTCTGGGCGCAGTAGATAAGCCAAAGGGCAATGCAGAGAATTGATAATGGGTTGAACCTGCAAGAAATCTGAGGTACCTTCTGCAATTTTGTTTGATTGGGACATGCAGGTATGCCTCCTTGAGGTCCAATGTTACCAGCCAAGACTCCTTGCCCAGCATGGGAAGAAGTTGCTGTAGAGTGAGCATCTTGAATTTTGGTACAAGTAGAAATGTGTTTAGGATGGATAGGTCCAAAATAGGTCTCCAATCTTTTCCCTTCCTTGGTACCAGGAATAGCCTGGAATAAAAACCTTGACCTTGTTCGTGCGTAGGTACCTCTTGAATAGCTTTCATGTCTATGAGATCTGTAATTTGCCTTTGTGCCTCTGCCCTTTGATTGTGTGGCAGGTTTGGCATGCCTCTCATTTTTGGAAGGGTGTGAAAATGGAATCTGTAGCCTCTGTTTATAATGTCCAGGATCCATTTGTCTTTTGTGACAATATGCCAATTTTTTGAAAATAATGCCAGCTTTCCTCCTAAGGGGGCTGCTATTTGAGTCTTGCTTGGCATGCAAAGGGGAAAGTCATTGGGCTTGCTTTCTGAATGATTGCGAGTTATCCTCACCACCTCTTTGTGTAGGAGCTTGCCATTGTCTGTCTCTAAATGATCCTTGGGATTGTCCTCTGCCCCTTGGGCGCCTGTATCTGCCTCTTTGGGATCTGACCGTGGCTGGAAAGGACCAATTTTTAGAAGGCCAATTTCTACTGAAACGTGGCGGTTGTACCTGTAGAAAATCTTTCACAGTTTGTATTGATTTAGCCTTTTCCTCCATTTTCCTTAATACCTCCTCAGCATTAGCACCAAATAATAGATCCTTTTGAAGAGGGGCATCTAGTAATTTAGCTTTGACATGATCTGGCAAGGTTTGTTCCTTGAGCCAGGCATGTCTACGTATGACTGATCCTGTAACAGCAGCTCTACATGAGGCCTATAGAGCATCAAAACCACATTGTAAGGTATGCTTACCCACTTGTTTTGCACTATGCATCAAATCCTGCAACTCCTTCAAGTCTGGTTGTTCAGGTTGTGACATTTTACTTTTCAATTGTGATAACAAAAACTGTTGGTATTTTAGCATATGGAACTGACAGTTTAAGGCCCTCATGCTTAAGGTAGCCGAGGTATATACCTTTTTCCCCCACCTTTCTAAGGATCTGGAATCTCTCTCGGAAGGTAATGGATTTTTAACAGTGGAGGCCTTAACTCCCTTGGGGCCCTGTGAGATGGTTTCTGGGTCAGCAGCATGGCTTTTGTATAGAAATTGGTGTGAGTCAGGAACCCTGTAGTACCTGTCAGGCTTAACTGGGGCTGGAGGCAGAGAGTCCGGGTTAAGGCAGGCCTCCGAGTAAACATCATCTAGGATGTCCAAGACAGGAGGTATAGCCAGAGGCCTGTGCTGAGGTAGTAAGAGAAATTCCCTAAGCCTTTTCTTGAAATCTGAATAATCTTGGCCTTCCCAGTGGAAGTGTTCCCTTAAGGTATGCAAAGTTTCCCCAAATGAGTAATCCACTGGGGGGGATACAAAAGGAATGGACTCCTCCGCATCAGAGTCTTCAAAAGGGGAGTAAGAATGTTCCTGATCATCAGAGTGCTCTGAAATAATGGAGCCCTGATCAGAGGAGGGGGATTCTTCCTCCACTCTGGGCCTTTTGTCCGTGGGGTTGAGAACCCCTGATAAGAGTAATTAAATCCTCAGCCATTTTAAGCATCTGTTTTTTAGGCATGGGGCCTGGAGATGGGCCCTGTGTAGCTTGTCTCAGAGTGCATGGCTGCTTTAGACTTAGTGAAAGCCTTGATGGAGAAAGAATAGGAAGGTCTGAAGACACCTTGAGTGGAGGTAGACCTGTCCACATTTTGAGGTTCAACACCAAGAGTGGCTTCGGTATCTGTAGTCAGGGTGTGAGCCGAGGAGCCTGTGACCTCGGGCACAGGAGACACCGC
Source organism: Protopterus annectens (assembly GCF_019279795.1). NCBI lineage: Eukaryota > Metazoa > Chordata > Ceratodontiformes > Protopteridae > Protopterus > Protopterus annectens. Next base: position 1,989,540,159 of record NC_056741.1, read on the forward strand.
CAAAGAAGTGTCGTCAGTAGTCAGGGGCTGCATAGACGCCTCGCTGAGAACCGGACCATGTGTAGTCGGCTTTGGCGTGGTGTCGGTAGAGGTCGCGGACCTCGTGTGTCGGTCCTTATCTTTGCGTTTTTTAGACAAAACTGGAGTCGGAGTATCCGACGACATAATATAGCTAAATGTTTTTCCAAAATAATGCTGGGCGAACTCCGCCCGATGCTTAATGGTGCGTTTGTTGAATGTAGCACAAAAGCGACTGACCGAGACGTCGTGGTCTGGGCCTAAACAAGGTATACAGAGGGAATGGAAATCCTTATGCGGTATTTGCTTCCCACAAGAAATACAATTATTAACTTTGTCTGACATCAGTCTGAGGCAAGAAAAGTTTCCCCAATGGGGTACTTAGCTTTCAAGAAGACTTCGGTTTCAAAATTTTCGTAATTTCAGGAGCTGGCCGACCGGCACTTGCGAACTGCTTCTGCTTCAGGCACCGCGCGGCAAGAAAGACTGAAGAAAATGGCGTCAGCTGGTTCCTTTATACCCCTGTTGCACTGACATCAGGGAAGAAGCGACGACAACCGACGCCGGACCTAGACTTTGGAATTCGGCCGACCGAGGACCCGCCTGACAGTAGGAGAACCCATCTGTTATGACTGCAGCTGTATGCACGATGAACATCTCCATTACAGACGACTCTGCAACTAATCAAATCATAATCTAATTGTGACTTCAAATAAAGAGAATGCCTTTGATACAGTAGAGTATTACTCCTTAAAGAAATTTTTGTATTACCTTCACAAATTGTATATTTGTGTATTGAACTTGCCTACGTGACTGCAAGAAATTAGTCCCAGTGTGTTAAAATAGTAATGTACATCCACTTATAGTTGGCTGCTCAGCATGAAATCATAAGCTAAGTATCAGACCACCCTTTTCAAAGTGATACAAGCTGAGTCCACAACTGTTCAATGTCAATGTTTTATGATTTCTCCAGCATGAGTTGGTCCTAAGGCTGCAACTGCTACAAAATCCCAGCAGGTGGCACATCAGGCACTTTAATAACAGCACTTCTAGTCAATAAGCTTCTAACTGGCAAATGTCAGTATAACTGTATAAAGGTCTGCAAGGGGATTTTCCTGCATACCCATTTCGGCTAAACTGTTTAAAAAGTGTTACATTCCTTTATTCTGTAACCTGATGTCGCAAGCTGATAATGTCTGTATGGGTCATGAAACAAAATTACGTACTTACCATAACAATGCATTTATGTGGTCTCTTCATCCTTCATCAAACTATGGATCTCAGATCTGATGTTGAACCTGGCTTCAGCCACTTCAACAGATTTTGGCTCCATAGCTGAAGGTCCTCCCCTTACCCATAATCCTCTACTTAGCCTTGACTACTTCAGATCGAGTTTGCCGTCAAGTCAGCCTACCATTTTGCGACAAAACAAGGTACCCAGTAAAACACACAGTCCAAATTAAACCACATTCCAGTCAGAACAGAAAGAAGGAAGAGAAATACGGGAACTCATTCAGCAAGGCAGGCAGGAATCACTCCTCAGGACAGACTAGGAGCCCAAAGGAAAATCCTCCAAAGCAGAAAAAGGGTCTGATGAGGTGTAGGAAGTATCAAAAAAGAAAGAGATGCATCGCTATGGTTTCTGTATCTGATGTTGTCTTTTTCATCCATTTCTCAACCAATGGGGCACAGTCCGTAGCTAAAACCCTGGGTGATCCTCAAGGAAGGATATCTCGGAGAACAGCAGAGCCAAATGCTGCTCTATCCCTAAATAAGATGTCCAATTTGTAATAAACAATAAAGGTACGTCCATTGGACCGAGTGGCAGCTGCACAAAATGTCTTTTGTGGAAGCCTTGGAGCAGAAAGCAGACACCACAGATCTGGTGAAATGAGCCTTAGGACGTTTAGGTAAAGTCAACCCATTATTCTTATAAAAAAGGAAATGCAGTCAGTCATCTGACTAAAGTTACTTTTCATACAGCCTAACCCAATTTAGCCTTGGAAAAAGAGACAATTTGTCTGAAATTCTGAACTCCTTAGTTCTATGGAGAAAGAATCTAAGCTGTCTGTGAGCATCCAGCTGGTGCATGTACTCTTCCTTACTGGAGAACCTTGGACATAAAACTGGCAGATCGAAGGAATGGTTGACAGCCGTGTTAGATGCCAACTTAGGTATGAAAGAAAGGTTAGTGTGAAGGGCCACCCTATCTTTTATGAAAAAAACAGATACGGCAACTGAGAAAAAAGTGCCTGGAGTCGTGATACTAGTCTAGCCAATGTAATTGCAACCAGAAAAATAGATTTCCAAGACAGAAATTTTAAGTCTATGTTGGCAGAGGGGTCAAAGAGAGACTGTATCAAAGCCTGAAGAAGTACTGTTAAATCCCATGGGAGAGTAGGACGCTTAATAGGAGATCGAGGTAAGAAGGCACTTTTGAGGAAGGCCTTACATAATCTCAGTGATGCCAAGGAAGAATGGTCTTTGCCTATGTGAAAATTAGAAATGGTAGCAAGAGGGACCTTAACTGTAGAATAAGTAGCTCCACTATTAAAAATGGAGGCAAGAAAATCAAGGGTAGATGGAATAGGTGCTGAAAATGGGTCAAATTGTCTCTGGAAAGCCCAGACAGAAAATCCTTTCCATTTGCTCTTAGAAATCTTCCTAGTAGAAGCTTTCTGGGAGGATATAAGAATATGACACACAGGGACAAAAGCCTGGATTGTCCAGTTGTCACTGGATGGGGAGAAACCATGCAGTCAACTTGAGGATCTGAATATCTGGGTAAGGTATCCAAAACAAGTGAGACAGAAGTTGCTGAGAAGGGTCCAACACTCAGTACGGGTGCATGAGATGAGATTACAGGAAGGGTACCGCACCTGTCGAGGCCAGAATGGTGCTATGAGGATTATTTTGCTCTTCTCTTGATAAGCTTTCTGAAGAAACTTGGGAATGAGAGGGGTGGGATGAAGGCACAGAGGAGACCAGAGGGCCAACTGTGAATCAGTGTTTCTGTCTGACTATCTCTGGAAGGATCAGGACGGAATACCCTCTGCACTTGAAAAAAAGCCACAGCACACTTGACCCCACTGGAGAAAAATCCCTTCTGCTACTAATGGGTTGAGAGAACACTTGTCTGGGTGTAAGATGGACCTGCTCAGTTTGTCTGCTAACACGCTGTACTTCCCTGGAATATACTTTGCCTACAGAAAGCGGCGAGAAGAGATCTCTCATTGCCACACTCTTATTGCTTCTCGACATAAGGGGCAGGATTGGGCTCCCCCCGTTTGTTGATGTACCAGACCACTGACATGTTGTCCATCTGTACAGCAACCATCCCTGTTGGGAGAACATCTAAAAACTACTTCAAAATGTTCCAGAACATTGATGTGAAGACTGACCTCCCACTGAGACCAAGTGCCTTGGATCATCCATCCCAAGTAATTCTCCCCACTACCACCACCACCTACTTAGCTGGGAGATGTCCATAGACATTGTGGCCTTGATGACCCTGAGAAATAGCCTGATGAATCCACACAGAAGTTATGTGGTCTCTTCAAACCCTTATAATCCGAATCATAGCTATCAGGGGATGTTTTCCTACTGGCCATTGTAGTGCAAGTGCCCATTGCAGTACCTGCATGTGAAACCTTGCTAACGGTACCAGAGTTATGGAAGGTGCCACAGAACTGAGAAGCTGTACGACTATCCTGGCTGGAGAAGGAAGAGAGATAGAGACAGACAGAAAAAATGTGTGATGCTTGGCTCTGCAAAGTGTTTAACCTTGTCTGTGGTAAGCTTGTGATTTGTGGGACCATATGAGCACCAATGAGTTTCAGTACTTGAATGGGGACAGTTGACACTTGGCTTAATTCACTGTGATACCCAGTTGAAAACATAGTTGGAACAAATAGTTCCTGGATTGAATCAGTAGAGGCTTGGTGAGGAGCAGAGGGGAGTCAGTCATCTAGATATAGAAACACCCATAATAATAATAACAATAGTCTCAAATGAACTGCTACCACTGCCATGCACTTGGCGAACACCCTGGGGACTTTGGTGAGACCAAAGGGCAGGGTCCTAAACTCGAAGTGACTGCCTCCCAGCTGGAAGCGTAGTTATCTTCTAGAGTGCTGTCTATTTTGATGTGACAGCATCCTGGAGACCTATGGAGCAAATCCAATCATCCTTATGCAACAGTGGCAGAACGGACTGAACCAAGACCATCTGGAACTTCTGAGTGTTTGGCAAATTGATTCAAATTGCTGAAATCCAAAGTTGGTCTTAGGTCCCCCATGTTTCTTTAGCGCAAAAAGATTCTCGAGTAAGTTCTGAATCCTTGCTGGTCTGGGTGGACTGTTTGGAGGACTCTTTTTGCCAGAAGTTTTACTTTTTCTACAACTGCTACCTTCTTCTGACTGGGTGGAGCATTAGGAATCATTTTGGGCCAATCAGAAGGTTAAAGGGAAAATGGTATGTAACAACCTCTGGATATTATGCTCTCCATCCAGGTGTCTTTGGTGATGGTTGCCCAAGCTTCTGAGTGCAGGGACAAATGCCCCATGAATGCCTCCAGAGTGCAGTAGTTGGGCAACCTTTCCAGAGAGCTGAAAGGACTTCTCAGAGAATGGACCTCTGAACACCCGGTGTTGCGGGCCTTCTCTGCCATGTGGGCGATGTCCATCATTAAGAGTTATCCCCTCTGTTGCAGGGGGATCTGTCTCTGTACGAGTCTTGAAAAGATTCATGAGACTTGCTGAACCACATCTTTCTACCTCCTCTATGGTCCTTCAAAAAAGTCCTCGTAGGGGTAGAAAAATGTATGCCTACAGCAGATAATGCCTTCCTGTTCCGTTTATTCCTGGAAAGAGTTTCCTTCACCTTAGAGCCAAACAAGGTGGCTCCATCAAAAGGAGCACTGATGAATGATATCTTGAAGGGCTCCACAAAGTCACAAACGTGCATCCAGGCATATCTTCTTATGGTAATTCCTGAACCTGTAGCTCCCTCTGAGGCATGAGAAATCAGCCACATGGAGGCTCTCAATAGAGACTGAAGGGTAGCTAGTTCTGAAGAAACTATCTTCTTGTCCTCCACACACATGGACCCCGAGAGGGCATTGGAAAACTCCTTGATCAAGTCCCTCTGAATTCTTGAAGCGTATGCCAAATAAGTCAGTGACCCAAGAGCGAATGTCACTGAAGCATAAACATATTTCCCAAATCAGTCCAATGCCTGGAACACTCTCTTCAGGGGGTGGACAGAAGAACTCTGTTAATCATCTTCTTTCTTAATGGCCACTGCTACCTCCACAGCATCCATTGGGGAACCCCTGCTCCAACAATCGTTTAGCACAATGAGGTACTTATCTGGTCTCTTGTGATAGGCTCCATGACATCCAGATCCTTCCAAGCCGACAGGAAATGAGGTCCACCATTTCATCCACTAGGGGACTACCCAGGACATAGCTGAGCTGTCTCCAAAAGCCTCAAGAAACACTTACTCCTCTTCGGGGGGTGGCAGCAAAAGATCCACTTTTCTGTCTCAAAAGTTTAAAGATTCACCAAAAGAAAAATCCTCAATGGGTGATCTGGGGGAACCCTCCCCTTTATCAAAGTCAGCGTCTTCCATCAAAGACTCCTGCAGTGAATCTAGGTGCTTCCTTTTGCACATACACATCTGAGGGGGCTCTCCAGTGGGATGTTCCACACAAGACTCAGAAGTGTAAACAGAGTCCTGAATGAGGACCATCTCTAGGCTTGACTGGGCCAGCTGTCCCAAAGGAACAGGATAAAAAGACACAGCATTAAAAGTATACAACTGGGGAGGGGTGGACCCCAAGGGTGGCAAGGATGTCTTTTCCACTGAGTTGGAAAACGCTCTCTCCACTATCTCAAAGGCAGAGGTCATGGGAACCAAGCACTCACCTGGTAGGAGCTGAAGCTACCTGTCCAAAACAGCTCCAGGCATCACCAAGATCATGTCACAACACATAGTTCGGAGCAGAGCTGTCCAACACCAAGACTTTGAGGGAAGTGACAGCTCTGAAAACTGAGTTAAATACAACTGACACTACAGCTCCAAGATGGTCTGGAGCAGAGAAGGTGTCAAAGTTGATGAAGGCAAGGCCTTAGGATCTGGCCCACACAAACTCAGAATTCTTGAGTCTGAAACCAGGGGACAGAGTGGAGCAGGAGACAAATGTTGGGACTGGGCTGGTGGTAGGCTCAGGGGACTGATAGGAAGTAGAGAAAGAATGACTTCCAACTGAATCAGGGTTATGAGAAATTTTCTCATCACCCTCTCCACATCTGTTTCTGTTAGGTTCCTAGATGACCGGAGGGATGAAGAGGTTTGAGAGTGGTCCAGAAGCCTGTTGATGAGTCTCCAATAACAAAGGTGAATGGAGTCTCAAGAGAATAGGCTCTGTAGAAAATCTAAGTGATCTATTGAGATGATCCATTTAGATTTGGATTTGAGAAAGCAGTTGGATCAGAGGTTTTCACAATTTTTTTTTGGTGAAGCCAAGCCCAAAACAGGAGGAGAGTGATTGGGGGAATGTTTCCTTGAATCCTTTACCTTACCACCAGAATCCCCTTAGATGTTTCTGATGATTTTTTTGGAGGACAGGGAAGCTCCAGAAAATGGGAGCAAGCCTTTCAACAATAGCTTGTTTCTGCACTCAATGAGCACTCAATGATTACACCCACCACAAATCTCACATTTGGTGTTAAGGTGCCCTGCTCCAAAGCAATACACACACTAAGAGTGAGTGTCTGAAATGGGAATCTTGCTTCCACGAAATGAGCATTTTTTAAAACCAGTCGGTTTGTCTGATGATATGAACCAGCTAACAGCAACAATAGCAACTACAATAACAATACACAAAGAATACAAGAAGAAATGACTATCAATGATGGAAAAGGCAGAAATAACAACAACAGTAAGAAAATATGTGTACCTAACAACCAGGTAGTGAAAGAAGAAGTAATTATCAAAATACTCAACTACACGCACGCATACGCACGCGCGCACACACACACACACACACACACACACACACGAAAAGGGGAGGAAGCAAGGAGCTACAAGAAAACAGTTTGCCACTAAAGGGAAAAAAGAAAAACAATGACTGATGTAATCCTACAACCAATCAAGCTACATCTGACCACTTCCAAACGCTGAAGAGGTAAATGAGATTTGAGATAATTCAGGCTAAGGACAGGATTATGGGTAAGGGGAGAGGTTCAAGCTATGAAGCCAAAGTCTACTGAAGTGGCCAAAGCCATATCAAAGGTCAGATCCTAGACCCAACAGTTGAGCAACAGATGAAGAAGACATCAGATCTAAATTTTTATTTAGCTTAAGCAGCCGTTTCCATATAAAAATATATAAATATTGTTGTTTACAAAATGAAGATGGTAAACAACTAATGTAACTCACTATGAAATTGGATATCTGGAGTACATACTCCCCTAAAAAGGGCCACGGGGGACCAAAATGACAAAAACAAATGAGTGAGCGAATGAATAAATGAAGGGATCAATGTGATTGGCAAAGTGAACAGATAAATAAATGGGATAAAAACAATTAACAGAAATGAACAAATATATAAATAATGCCTGACTTTTCATAAGGATACCACTTAAGTTTCTTAAACATACATAATTAAAATCAGTTTATTTGCAAATCTGAACAAAAGAAAAATCTCAAAATATTTACAATCACCAGTGATGTGTTCAAACCATTATGAACAGTCATAAATGTATGTTATATCTTATAAATCTCTCTCTCTATATACATATATATATATATATATATATATATATATATATATATATATATATATATATATATATATATATATATACATACACGCACACACAGTGGATATAAAAAGTTTACACATTCCTGTTAAAATGCCAGGTTTTTGTGATATAAAAAAATGAGACCACAATAAATATAAACAAACAAATCTGTTAGGGAAAAAATATAAAAAATAAAAAACATACAATAAGTTGGTTGCATAACTGTACACACCCTTAAACTAATACTTTGTTGAAGCACCTTTTGATTTAATTACATTCAGTCTTCTTGGGTACACACTTACCATCAATTAGTTCAGCTGTCCTAGAAGGATTTTCCTGACATTTACTCAGTTGCCTGCTACAGCAAAAGCCATGACTCGCAGAGCTTACAAAGCATCAAAGGGATCTCATTGTTGAAAGGTATCGGTCAGGAGAAGGGTACAAAAAAATTTCCACAGCATTGGATATACCATGGAAAACGGTAAAGACAGTCATCAAAAAGTGGAGAAAATATGGGACAACAGTGACGTTGCAAAGAACTGGACGTCCTTCCAAAATTGTTGAAAAGACAAGACAAAAATTGGTCAGGGAGGCTGCCAAGAGACCTACAGGGACACTGAAGGAGCTGCAGGAATTTCTGACAAGTACTGGCTGTGTACTACATGTGACAACAATCTCCCGTATTCTCCATATGTCTGAGCTATGGGGTAGGGTTGCAAGATAGAAGCCTTTTCTTACACAGAAAAACATCCTGGCTAAAAACTGCAAAACAATACATCAAGTCTCCCAAAAGCATGTGGGAAATGTGTTATGGTCTAATAAGACCAAGGCTGAACTTTTTGGCTGCAATTTCAAAAGGTACGTCTGGCGCAGAAACAACACTTTGCATCACCAAAAGAACACCATCCCCACGGTGAAGCATGGTGGTGGCAGTATTATGCTTTGGGGTTGCTTTTCTTCAACTGGAACTGGGGCTTTAGTTAAGGTAGAGGGAATTATGAACAGTTCCAAATACCAGTCACTTTTGGCCCAAAACCTTCAAGTGTCTGCTAGAAAGCTGAAGATGAAGAGGAATTTCACCTTTCAACACTACAATGACCCCAATCATACATCCAAATCAACAAAAGAATGGTTTCACCAGAAGAAAAAAAGAAGTTATGTACTCATCATAACGTTCCATGTGAGTTGTTCATCTCGCCTTCATTCTTACAGATGGGTTCGGAGCAGATCCTCGGCTCTGAGTTGGCCTACTACAAAGCACGAGGTCTTCAGACAGCTCGAGGCCATGTCCCTATCCCATGATGCACCTTGAGTTACCTCAGATCTTATTTGCTGCCTCTAACAATATCATATGCCATTCTATCACTTTTTTTAGGAAAAACCACAGAAAGACAGAGCAACCATGACAAAAACTAGTATCTCGGTCCTCGAAAAAAAACATGGTGGGGGTAGGAGGATGGGAAGTAAGAATGAAGGCGAGATGAACAACTCACATGGAACGTTATGGTGAGTACATAACTTCTTCATGTGAAGTTGTTCTATCTCGCCGTTCATTCTTACAGATGGGTAGCATCCTAAGCACCATCTTTCACAGGTGGCTAATGGGATGTATATGTTTCAGGACAGTAGAACCAAAGGAGACCCTGTCCTTGGAAGCCCTATCAACTTTGTAATGAGTGATAAAGGTATGAGGTCTTGACCAAGTGGCTGCTGCACAAATACTGCCTATAGGAAGCCTAGCAGAAAAAGCAGAGGATGTGGACACTGCTCTGGTAGAATAAGCTTTAATTTTGTGTTGTAAAGGTAAATTGGCAGCTGAATAAGTGAAAGTGATGTAATCAGATAACCATTTAGATAGTGTTGTTTTTGCCACTGGCATATCTTTCCTAGAACATGAAAAGGAAACAAAAAGTTGTTCTGATCTTCTGAACTCTTCGGTTCTGTCGAGGTAAAATTTGAGCTGTCTATGAAAATCAAGCTTGTGCAGCATATACTCTAAGTTGTTGGTGTGTTTGGGGAAAAACACTGGCAAATCTATGATTTGGTTAACGTTAGCTTCAGTACAAACTTTAGGTAAGAATGAAGGATTTGTTCGTAGGGACACTCTGTCAGCATGAAAAACCAAATACGGAGGTTTTATGGACAAGGCCTGTAGCTCTGATAATCTTCGTGCAGACGTGATGGCTACTAAAAAGATAGTTTCCCAAGAAAAAAATTTCAAATCACATGAGGAAGCTGTCTCAAAAGGTGGGAGAATAATGTGTGAAAGCATAAAATTTAGGTTCCATGGGGTATAAGGGGATTTCACTGGTGGTCTAACGTGGAAGGTCCCTTTGAGAAAGGCTTTGGATAGCTTGTGTGAAATTATGTTCAATCCTTCAAAGCCAAGATGAAAATTAGAGATGGTGGCAAGCTGTACCAGAATTGTAGCTGCGGCAGCTCCTTTGCTGAAAAGCATAGTCAAAAATTCTAATATAGAGGAAATGGGGGCTTGGTAGGGCTCAATGTTATTTTCAGAAGCCCATAGAGAAAATCTCCTCCATTTGCTAAGGTATAACTTTCTAGTAGAGCATTTATGAGAAGATATTAAAATATGCTGCATTTCGTTTGAGAGATTATGGAACCTGGCTACGTTGGGAACTGAAGCAGCCAAGCTGTCAATTTTAGGGACTGAAGGGAGGGATGAAGAGCTCCAGACGACTGCGTCAGAAGGTCTGGAACTGGGTCCAGAATCCAAGTGGGAATGCACAGAGGAGACCCGGAGGCCAATCGTGTACGAGTGCGTCCCTTGGGGAATCTCCCGGAGGGGGAATCAGGGCAAAGTAGCTTCTGCATTTTGTGTTCATGTGGGAAGCAAAAAGATCGCAGCAAGGCTGGCCCCCTCTGTGGAATATTCTCTCCGCTATCTCCTTTTTGAGGGACCACTCGTGAGGCAACAAAATTGCCCTGCTCAGTTTGTCTGAAATCACACTGATTTCCCCGGGAAGGGCGTTACTATCAGAAAGCGCTGATTGGATGTAGCCCACTGCCATACTCTTAGGGCCTCTCAACAAAGGGGATAAGACCTGGTTCCTCTTTGTTTGTTCAAGTACCAAACCACTGCATTGTTGTCCGTCTGATTCGCAATTGTCCACAGAGGGAGAGAGTCCTGAAAGTACTGCAACACCAAAAGTACCGCTCTCATCTCCAGGACATTGATAAACAGATGTGTCCCATGTTCAGTCCATGTGCCTTGGGCTGTTTTTCCCTGAAAATGCCACCCCCCACATCCTATCAGGGAAGCATCCATGATCACTGTGACTGATCGTGACGGTAGGATAAAAGGACGACTTATCATTACTTGAAGAGAGGTCAACCACCACCGATTATCCTTTTTGCATGTGTTAGTTACAATAATGAGATGAGACATTGAGAGCTCTTCATAAGACCATTGAGTGAACAGCAGCCATTGTAGAATCTGCAAGTGCAATGCGACCCAATGGTATCGCTATTATTGTAGCTGCCATCATCCCTAACAACTTCAGCACTTCTGATGCTGGAGCCTTGTCTCTGAATATGATGTTCTGGATTTGCTGATGAAGTAGTAATATCCTTTCTGCTGGAAGTTTTAAAGTGGTGGTGGTGTCCAATGGTCAGAGCCGATAAAACTTTAGCAAATGCCGGTGCCTGTAGCAGCTTCTGCACCACATGATCCACATCCAAATCGGATAGGCTGATCGAGGACCGAGATGAATGTATGTAGGATGGTACCAACTGGAGAATAGGAAATTTTAGTACTTCAGAGACCAGTTCCAGGACTGGGGGAGCGGCTCCGAAAAGACAGAATGCTCGGCTCTGAAGGCTGTGGAGCCGATGTCAATGGTTTCTTAGATTTTGTCACATCAGATGAAGAAGCCTTGGAAGACTGGCTAGATTTATCCTGGTCGCTCAAAGCTTCATGAAAGGAAGATTTTAGTAGTCCTCTATCAATGGGCGGCTGCGGTGGTGCAGCGGTTAGCGCTGCAGCCTCACAAAAAGAGGTTCTCCGGTTCGATTCTTGGCTGGGGTGCCTTCTGTGCGGAGTCTGCATGTCCTCCCTATGGTTGCGTGGGTTTCCTCTGGGTGCTCCGGTTTCCTCCCACATCCCAAAGACATGCTGTAGGTGGATTGGACACTCTAAATTGGCCCTAGGCATGAGTGTGTGTATGTGTGTGCCTTCTGTGGAAGGTTGGGCGCTGGGCTGGCAACTCGACACCGTAAAACTCCACTGCTAATCATGAGCAGACAGGTGATCCGCTGTGGCAACCCCTAACCGGGAAAAGCCAAAAAATGAAGAAGAAGAGTAGTCCTCTATCAATGAGTTTTCTTTTCCTCTCAAGTAATACTCTGCTAAAAAAGAATGGGAAATGGAACAGTTCTCTTGCAAGTGTAAGGCTCCGAGACAATAAACACAATTTACGTGACTATCTGTCACTGACATTTTTGTCCACACTTTGGACATTTTTGAACCCAGACTTGGGATGTCTGTTTTTCTCTTGGTCAGCCATGTTAAATGCTACAGTACCAAAATATCTAATTATACATCAACAGACTGTAGTATCAAAGAAGAATGCACACACACAAACTTTAGCAATCTTAAACTACAGAAATTAGCCCTTAAAAAAAACAAATGGGCTGAATATGTAAAAATGTAATTTAACTATAACTATCTAAATACACACACACAATGTCTAACTTTTATATAAGCTTATTAAACCCTACAAAGCTATATAAAACTATGCTAACATTTTGTAAAGGCACACCAAAGAAGGGAACGGGAATACTAAAGGCCTATAAAAAAACAAATCCAAAGGGAGTAAGAGAACTATCAAATATTAAGCTATTAAATATCTAAAGTTATAACTATCAATAACTATCACTAACTATGAAACTACAAGACAAATTTTAGAAGTTTTATAGAAAAAAACTATACTGGCCTGAGCTGTGCTAGGAAACCCCTGATCTGTTGCAGCAGCAAACTAAATCTAAGGTAACTCAAGGTGCATCATGGGATAGGGACTTGGCCTCGAGCTGTCTGAAGACCTCAAGCTTTGTAGTAGGCCGACTCGGAGCAGAGGATCTGCTCCAAACCCATCTGTAAGAATGAACAGCGAGATAGAACAACTTCACATTTAAAGTTTTGGAATGGCCCAGCCAGAGCCCAGACCTAAATCCAATAGAAAATCTGTTGGGTGACATGAAGTGGGCTGTGCACAAGAGATGCCCTCGCAATCTAATAGATTTGGAGTGCTTCTGAAAGGAAGAATGGGCAAATACTGCCAAGTCAAGATGTGGCATGCTGATAGACTCCTACCCAAAAAGATTGAATGCTGTAATTAAATCAAAAGATGTTTCAACAAAGTATTAGTTTAAGGGTGTGCACACTTATGCAAGCAGCTTATTGTACGTTTTTTATTTTTTATATTTTTTCCCCTAACAGAGTGTTTTTTCATTTGAATTGTACAGGTTATATGTAACATTAAGGTGGGAAAAGTTTTGAAATTATTTATTGTGGTCTCATTTTTTTATATCACAAAAACCTGGAATTTTAACAGGGGTGTGTAAACTTTACATATTCACTCTATAGATATATAAAAAAAAAATATATATATATATATATATATATATATATATATATATATATAAATAAAAGTAGAATACTTACCTTTTGGCCATTGAAATATTCACCACCAAACAAAATAAGCTCATCTTTCTCTGGATGGGCAGAAAGTGATGCAGTTAATCTACAGATAAAAGAAAAAAAAGAAAAAATATAACAATCACCAGCAGTAATATATTATGCAGCAGAAAGCCACATGCAACAATTGGAATGTCCACAAAGATACCTTACTAAAAAGGTACGAGGCCTAAACAACATGTCCTGCATGGACCTACTCAAAGCCCTGTCACTATACTCTGCATCCTACAGGCTAAAGGTGACCTGTGTCTTGTATGCAAGGCACCCTCTAATCCAATACTAATGGATTTACTGCACATACTGCAATATCAGCAGAACTGTTTGGAGGGATAGTTTATCTTGCAAAGGATACTGTCTCTTCTGGAACAGACTCCTCACCCATCTATACAAAACAAAGTTCATCCCTGTCCGTATTCAGGCACAACTTGGATCTATGGATGGAAAACAGAAAATTTATCCCAGAACTGCCCCCTGTACTACTAATGGACGCAGCCAGCTCTTAAATGCTTTATCCTATGAATGGGTTCCAGCAAATTATCTATGGCATGATCCCAGTTACTCTCATTAAGGGTAACATATAATTATCAACCATTGGAGGGGTAAGGCAATTCTCTAACCAAATGGGATAAGATTCATTTGAGCATAAAAGTGAAAATAGGTAGAGTTAAAATGGCTGGCCTAGTACTTGACTATAAAAACTATAATCCATAAAGCAATGGCCAAATGTAAAGCTGTTGTCACACAGTACTGAGGCATGAAACAGCTGCTTTTCCGCTGTACTGAGACAAGTACTACAGAAAAATGTAGTGCCCCTGAAATCACAGACATTCAGGTTAAAACAGCCCTCTCCAAAGCCAAAAACACAGCATCAATGTGACCGGACGTTGTCCCAGGCTGCGTCCTACATGAGCTCAAAGATGAACTAACCACCCCTCACCTAAACACACTGTTTAAACTCAGCCTCTCCACAGGCTACGTGCCCACAGAGTGGCGCACAGCAACGGTTATTTCACTCCACAAAGGTGGAGCCACAATGGACCCCGGGAACTATCGCCCTATAAGCCTGACTAGCTTGGTCTGCAAAGATATGGAGCGCATCATCATGGATCTCATTAACAAAGACATTGGAAACCTCCAAACACTGGACCCTATCCAGTTCGGCTTTGTTAAGGGCAGATCATGCCTCCTAAACCTGGTGGACTTCTTTGAGACAGTTACCAAGGCTATAGATGAGGGAAAGGTGGTCCACAAAGCCTACCTAGACCTTGCAAAGGCCTTTGACACCATTCTCCACTCAGGTATTATAGACAAGCTCACCAGCCTGAACATAAACCCCTATGTCACGAGATGGGTTGCCAACTGGCTCATGGACAGAACCCACATGGTAAGAGTTGCGGGAGCTAGGTCTGACTCTAAACCAGTTATAAGTGGCATACCCCAGGGCTCAGTCCTAGGACCCCTCCTATTCGGCATATACTTCTTAGAGGTACAGGCAAGCACAGGAGGACTATGGCTGACCAAGTTCGCAGACGACTGCAAACTAGGGGCTATAATTGACTCTCCAGCTGACACAGACATCCTCCATAAGGGTCTCACTGAGACAGATACCTGGTGTCAAAACCATGGCCTCAAGCTTAATGCCAAAAAGTGTATAGTCATCCCCTTTGGAAAAATCAAAGTACCCACAAACTACCACATAGGTGGTAGCCCCCTAAATACGGAAGACGTAATAAGGGATCTGGGGACCCAAGTAGATAGTAACCTCTTCTTTGAGAATAACATTGCGAAAGTGGTTAGAAAATCCTTCTATGTGGCCCACCTAATCACAAAAGGGTTTGCATCCAGATCGAAAGAGGTCATTGGGCCCCTCTATGCATCACTCATCAGACCCATCACAGAGTACAATGCCCCATTTGGGATGTACCTTACAAGACATCTGCAACAACTGGAAAGACCACAGAAGTACCTCACCAAGAGGATCACTGGCCTCAAGCAGATGCCCTATGCAGCTCGACTGGAGTTTGCATACCACCTACTCAGAGGTGATTTCTGCCTAACATACAAGGCCATGTCCAACCCAGAATTGATGGACATGCTCCACCTAAAGAAAACCATATCCCCTCAAGCCACATGCTCCAAGGATCTAAACCTCACCACAACAATAAATAGGACGTGCTGGAGGGATAGATTCTTGTCCCAGAGACTTCCCATGCTCTGGAACAAGATTCCAATCTACATTAGGCAGAGCTCCTTGCTAACCCTCTTCAAGAGAAACCTTGACGAGTGGATGAGAAACAGAAAATTTACCCTAGGGATCACTTCAATGGCTCTGCTGGACAGAGGCACAGGGAACATATCTAAGGGGGTGGCGAAAGCCAACACATTCCGGCTAGGCTTATAAATGCCTTTGTGGCAGATAGCCTAGTACCTACCTATGAACCTAAGCACAGACAAATCCACACAACACTGAGCCAATTTCACAGTTTATAATACTAAGTCACATGCATAACTGCTTCCCCATAGCATAGAGCAACATGCATATTTGTTTTGTTTTTTTCAACATTGCAACTCAAGCCCAAGTGCTTCTATGCACCACTGAGTAATAAAGCACAACTGCTTCAACACAGTGCTGAGCAACAAAGCGCAGCTGTTTCCACATAAAGATAAGCAAAAATGTGAGGCTGCCTCTCCACAATGCTGAGCAACAAAGTAAAGCTGCTTTCACACAACACTGAACAGCATGCACATCCATTTCCATGCAATGCTGAACAGTCTCAACTGCTTCCATATAACACTGATGCATGTAAAAAGTACAGTTGTGTACCTACCATAAATGTAGATGTTAGAGTGTATTCACTGTTGCAGTCATTACTCTTGGGTTATCCTGCTGGCAGGCTAGCCTCGGTCAGCCAGAATTCCAATGTCTAGGTCCGGCATTGGTTGCTGTTGCCTCTTCCCTGACGTCAGTGCGCCAGGGGTATAAAAGATGCAGCCGATACCATTTTCTTCAGTTTTTCTTGCCCCATATGTCAGGTGCCCCCAAATTGGTAGGCTGAAAAATATGCCAGTAAAAATGCATGCACAAAAATAACATTTCCTTCATCTACAAGCAAATACACCAAACAGGTTGTATAGGATACAGAAGTGCAGGTAAGTCCCAGCAATGAGAAGGGGGATGGTGGGTGGGTAACCTGGACTGCAACAGTGAATACACTCGAACATCTACATTTATGGTAGGTACACAACTGTACTATGTTCATCGTGTTTCGCTGTTGCAGTCATTACTCTTGGGTTGAATCCCAAAGTTGAGGAAGGGTGGCTGGGCTAAATAGGATTAGGAGAGGCTATGAGGCCCTGCAGGACTGCAGTGGCAAAGCCTGCTCTGGACTTAGAATAAAGAGGTAAGTGGTAGTGCTTTGTGAAGTTGTGCACTGAACTCCAAGTTGCAGCCTCTAAGATATCTTTGGTTGGTACTCCTCTGAGGAAGGCTGCTGAAGTGGCTGCTTCTCTGGTGGAATGAGGCCTAATACCCTTAGGCACTGATTTGACATGTTGAAAACAGCAGAAACAGATGCAATGGCCTATCCATTTTGAAATAGTCCGTTTTGAGATAGCCTTTCCTTGTGATCCTGCAGCATATGACACTAAAAGTTGCTCAGTCTTTCTGAAAGCTTTAGTTCTGTCCAAGCAGAAGCGTAACTGCTTGTGTATGTCCAAAGAATGCAGAATTTTCTCACCCTTGTTCTGTGGATTAGGATAAAAGGTTGGCAAGTGGATGGTTTGGTTAAGGGCCACACTGGACACCACCTTAGGCATAAATGTAGGATTTGTCCTCAGAGAAACTCTGTCTGGATGAAAAATGATGAAAGGTTCCACAGCCATGAGTGCTTTTAACTCCGAGACCCACCTTGCAGAGGTTATTGCTAGGAGCAGAGCTGTTTTCCAGGATAAGAATTTTATATCTGCTGTTGATGCTGGCTCGAAAGGAGGCAGTGTGAGTTTTTCCAAAACATAATTGAGGTCCCAGGCCGGAATTAGTGCTCTCCTTGGAGGCCTAATGTTTTTGGCCCCTCAGAGGTACTGCCTTGTTAAAGGATGAGAAAAAATAGGTGGTTCCGTGTTGTAATGGGCTGAAATGGCAGAGGCATGAATCTTAATTGATGAGAAGAAAGGCCTTTGTTCAGCATCTCAGTTAGGTATTGTAAAATCTGAGGGATATTTGGTACACACGTGTCAATGCCTTGTTCTTGGTTCCAA
Source organism: Protopterus annectens (assembly GCF_019279795.1). NCBI lineage: Eukaryota > Metazoa > Chordata > Ceratodontiformes > Protopteridae > Protopterus > Protopterus annectens. The sequence goes on from NC_056741.1 coordinate 1,989,557,958, forward strand.
GCACAGAATCTCTTCCATTTTTCTGCATAAGATGTTCTGGTGCTGGGCCTCCTGGCCTCCAAGATAACATCCATACCAGCTTTTGAAAGAGGAGTGTTCTGAATGGCTACATCCGCCATGCTGCCAGATTTAAGGTCCTGAGTTGACTGTGCAGGATCTGATTGTTTTGTTGGGTCAGCAAGTGAGATGTTTGAGGCAATATCCATGCTGGACCTTGAGACAAGCTCTTTAGGATTGGGTACCAGTGCTGGCGTGGTCAGTCTGATGCAATCAGTATCACTTTTGGCTTCTCTTGTCTGACCTTTAGGAGAACCCTGGGAAGGAGAGGCAGTGGGGGAAAAGCATATACCGTTAGATTTTTCCAGCTGAAGAATAGGGTGTCCACTTTCCATGCTTGCTTGAGATAAATCCTTGTGCAAAATCTCTGCAATTGGCAGTTGTGAGGGGAGGCAAATAGATCTATGTCTGGGCATCCCCATTTCCTTATTATCATGCTGAAGACTTGTGGATCCAGTTTCCATTCGTGGGGATCCATGAGGTTTCTGCTTAGTTCGTCTGCCAGAGTATTTGTTTTTCCTGGCAGGAATTGTGCTTGCAGGTGAATTTTTAAAGCCAATGTTGTGTCCCATAAGGTCATTGCTTGTCTGCATAGGGGGTAAGAATGTGTACCTCACTGCTTGCTTATGTACCACATGACCGTAGTGTTGTCTGTCTTTATCAGTAACTGTCCTGGATGAAGCAGGTCTTTGAAAGCTGTCAGGGCATTTTGAACAGCTAGCATCTCTTTTTGATTGATGTGAAAATGCATTTGGTTTGCAGACCATGTGCCCTGAATACATTTTCCTGCCATATGGGCTTCCCAGGCATAATCTGATGCATCCGTTGTCAGTGTCTGTCTGGCTGTGGGTAAACTGAATGGCAGACCCTTGTTGTGGTGACAGGCTTCTGCCCACCATCGAAACTCCTGTTGTAGGCAGGGAATGAGTGCAATTACTGTCTCCAGGCTGTGGCAATGCTGAGTCCAAACACTTCTTAGGTACCATTGTAGTTTCCTCATATGCAGTCTGGCATATGGAATTAGTAGAATGCAAGATGCCATGAAACCCAAGGCCTGCAGGATTTTCCTTGCAGATAAGTGGGTTTGTGTTGCCAATTTCTTGAAGTAGTCAGATGCTTTTGTTTGTCTGGCGTGAGATAAGCCATCTGGGCAGTTGTATTTACGCTTGCACCCAGGAATATTATCTCTTGAGAGGGCACTAGGTTTGACTTCTTTTCGTTGTACCCTAGGCCAATTAGTAATCTTTTTACAAATGCCAGATGCTTCAGAAGAATGTCTTTGTTCTCTGCTTGAATTAGGCAGTCGTCCAAGTAGGGATATATTTGAATTCCTTTTTGCCTGCAAAACGCTATTACTGGTGCCAGGCATTTTGTGAAGACCCTGGGTGCAGTAGATAAGCCAAAGGGCAGTACAGGGAATTGGTAATGCATTGAGCCAGCTATGAATCTGAGGTATCTTCTGCAAGATTGTCTGATTGGAACATGCAGGTATGCCTCTTTTAGGTCCAAAGTTACGAGCCAAGCCTTCTTGCCCAGCATGGGCAGTAGCTGCTGTAGAGTCAACATCTTGAATTTTGGAACTTCCAGAAACATATTTAAAATTGACAGGTCCAGTATTGGTCTGCAGGTTTTGTCCTTTCTGGGTGCTAGAAAAATTCTGGAGTAAAATCCTTGCCCCTGCTCTTGTTGTGGTACTTGCTGAATGGCCCTCATGTCCATGTGGGCTGTAATTTGTTTTTGTGCCTCTGCACATTGATTGTGTGGCAGATCTGGCATACCTTTTGACCTTGGTAGGGTGTGAAAATGGAACCTGTAGCCTGGGGACACTATGTTCAGGACCCATTTGAATTGGGTAATCATTTGCCAATTTGATGAAAAAAGTGCTAGTTTTCCCCCTAAGAGGGCTGCCAAAAGAAAAGTATTGGATCTGGTAGAGGAAAGTCATTGGGACCGTTTCCTGTAAGGTTGTGATTTGTCTCCTCCGCTTTTGGGGGTAGGAGCACCCCATTGTTTAGGCCTGAATGAGCCTTGGGGCTGAGATCTGCCTCTGCGACACCTGTATCTGCCTCTTTGTGGTCTGTCTGACACTGGAAAGGACCAATTTTTAGTGGGCCAGTTCCTGCTAAACCTGGGTGGCTGCACCTGTAAGAAATCCTTGACTGACTGCATGGATTTTGCTTTATTCTCCATTTTTTTCAACACCTCTTCTGCTTTAGTACCAAACAAAGTATCATGCTGTAATGGTGCATCTAATAATTTTGCTTTAACATGATCAGGCAGATTCTGTTCCTTTAACCAAGCATGCCTTCTAACAACAGAACCTGTAACAGCGGCCCTGCAAGAGGCCTCCAGTGAATCATAACCACATTGCAAAGTATGCTTTCCCACTTGTTCAGCTGCATGCAATAAATCCTGCAATTCTTTGTTCTCTGAACCTTCAGTATTTGTCAACAACTTCTGTTTAAGCAGTGACATTAAATATTGCTGATATTTAAGCATATGAAATTGACAATTTAAAGCCCTTACAGCCAGGGTAGAAGAAGTGTAGACTTTTTTCCCACATCTGTCTAGAGCCCTAGAATCCCTATCAGAGTGGGCAGGGTTTTTTGCAGTGGAAGCTTTAACCCCCTTGGGACCCTGAGATATAGTTTCTGGGTCAGCAGCGGGGTTTTTATATAGGAATTTATGAGAATCCGGGACCCTGTAGTACCTGTCTGGCTCAGCAGGTGCAGGGGGTAAAGAGTCAGGGGACAGGCCGGACTCTGAAAATACATCATCTACAATATCCAGGACAGGTGGAATAGCAAGATGTCTGTGCTGAGGAAGTAGCAGAAAGTCTCTGAGCCTTTTCTTAGGTTCAGAATAATCTTGGCTCTCCCAGTGGAAATGCTCCCTCATGGTATGTAGGGTTACCCCAAAAGAATAATCCTCAGGAGGAGAGGCAGGAATGGATTCTTCAGCATCAGAATCCTCATAGGGAAGCATGGAGTAATCCTGTTCAGAAGAGGAATCGGAGGAAATAGAAACCTGATCAGAAGAATCATACTCAGTCTCTTGCCTAGGCCTCTTATCAGGAGGGGGATGGGAGCCCCTGATCAAACTAATTAGGTCTTCGGCCATTTTGAGCATCTGTTTTTAGGCATGGAAGTCTGAGAAGGAGAATGCTGTACTTGTTTCTTTGTCTTTAGAGCTGCTTTAGTCTTTGTCTTTGAAGCTGAAGATGGCTTAATATATAGTTGTGTAGGTCTGAAGACACCCTCAGAAGCCGATGCCTGCTCAGCGGCTCCAGACCCATCTGAGGGAATGATTTCCGAGAGTTTCCAGAGGCCCAGTCGGCTCCACATGGGAGTCGAAGTGGCTTGTGGCTCTGAGGTAGCAGGCGTCATGGGTTGAGAAAGCGCCTCACTGAGAACCGGCGAACCAGTGACTGGCCTAGCAGAGGCTTCGTCGTAGGTTTTGGACCTCGGATGCCTATCCTTTTCCTTGTCCTTGCGTTTTTTTGTAAACTCCTGTTGTCGGCTGGTCCGACGGCATTATATAATTAAATCTTCGGCCAAAGTAATGAAATGCAAAATCGAACCAACGCATGATAGTGCGTTGGTTAAATATAGCACAAAACTGACAGCTAGCAACGTTGTGATCAGGGCCTAGGCAAGGAATACAGTAAGAGTGAAAATCCTTATGAGGTATTTGCTTCCCACAAGAAATACAATTGTTAACTTTTTCTGACATCGGTCTTGAGCAAGAAAAAAATTTCCCCTACGGGGTACTTAGCTTTAATGAAGACTTCGGTTCTGAAATTTGGATTTGAAAATCTCAGGAGTCAGCCAACCGGCACTTGCAAACTGCTTTTGCTTCGGGCACCGCGCGGCAAGAAAGACTGAAGAAAATGGTGTCGGTTGCATCTTTTATACCCCTGGCACACTGACGTCAGGGAAGAGGTGTCAGCAACCAATGCCGGACCTAGACTTTGGAATTCTGGCCGACCGAGGGTAGCCTGCCAGCAGGATAACCCAAGAGTAATGACTGCAACAGTGAAACACAATGAACATCTACTTCCACACAACATTACAGCTCTTTCCACATAGTACTGCGATGTACACAACTACTTTCAAACAATACTGACCACATGTATGAACATGTCCATGCAACTTTCATCTACATGCCCAACTACTTTTGTTCACCGTCACTCCCACAATGTATTGCTTCCACACAATAATGAGCCATCATCTGCAGACCTACTTCCAAACACTAAACCACATGCACAGCTCTATTCGCACAACAGCAGGCCTCATGAACTTCCACAAAGCAATGCTTCAATAAACCGCAAAGTCACACTTAGATTTGTTACATACAGTACTTAGTCACATACACAGCCACTTCCACATGGTAATGCACCACGTGCAGATATGTTTTGAAATAACACTAAACCAAATTCACAATTACTCCCAAACAAGTAACTAAATACACAACTACTCTAAATCACTGAATCATTGGATTTGAGGTCAACTGGTCCATTATATGAACTTGTTATAGTCATGATCCAGTTGTTACAGATAAAACAGAAATAATCAAAATACAAGTACAGTAAGACTAAACAAAAGCATGATGTAAACAGAAAAAGGAGCTAATGTCATCAGTTATTCATGTTGCTGAAACCTTTCTCATCATAACCCAGCTGGCATGAAGTAAGGACTACTCTATGATGATGCACTGAATAAGCATGACAGGAACTACAGTATAAGACGAAATAGCTTCCATAAACAGACTGCAACACAGGAAAAGGCCTTTAGTAATACCACCGATGCATAGTGTAGGTAGATCCCTATTGAAATGTCGGGATATGCAATGCCAAGTTCCAAAACACTGAAAACAAAATGCAAAACAAATGCAAATACTTATAAAAATGTTTTGCTTTAAATCCCACCCTCCCATATACATTAAACTTATATATACCAACTACGAGACTGCCAAACCTTAGAAAAAAGAGAATATTATGATAAATGGCCATCTCAGACTGAGTATACTCAGTCTGGATTTTTGGACATTCAATCTCCACACTACAGGACTCAGAGACCTGACATCTGAAACAGTTACAGTGTAGGCATGAATATAATGGAGGCAGCAGAGGGATACCACTAAGCACGGTACTCATTAAATCCCTGCAGCAGCATCTTCAATGACAAAATACAGGGGAGGTTCAATTAATAAAATAAACAAACTTCTACCTGAATTCTTGATAAATGGTTCAAAGATATGCCCAAGACTCCCAGAACTCAGCTCTAGCAGGACAATCAGACATCCCTGCAAATTCCACTGGTAAGTTCCTCTAGAACACCACTGTTCCAGTCAAAGAGAATATGAGATTCTATTGGATCATGACATTGTTCTCTCGGAGAGGGTCCTAATGGAGAGATGAAAAGTAAGCAAGCAAAGGAGAGTAGTAGTGCTGAAGTTGAATTCATCCTCAAGTCTTGGTGAGTACCTTCACGAGGTGGACCCTGTTTTTCACAAAATCTCACCAAGGTGACACACACATATATATGACTGTATTTATATAGCATATATCATGGGCAGAAGTACATCAAAAACAAAAAAAGATAGCTGGGTGCACAAGTCCCAAGATAAAAAAGTGCCCACTCCTGGTAGGCACACTGGTGCCAGGACTGGAAAAAATGACAGTGTAGAATTCCCCCTGTTGTAGAAAGAAGTAGCAGTCCACAAAAATAACAAAAACTGATAGGCCAACGAAGAGCCATAAACATGATAGAGTGGACTATTGAGGATAAGAAAGAAATTATGTATTGTTACTATTATGCAAAAAGCCCAGAATTACCAGACAGAGGATATACAAAGAGATTAAGAGAGAAATTAGAAGAAAGAAAAATACTTTCACAGGAAAAACTGTCAGGAGCTTCAAATAAAAATTTCCGTTCATTAATACAACAGATTTTTGAAAAACAGTATATAGATCAAGAAACTTTGATCTGTTTGGAAAAAAAAGCATCTGAGGAAGTGCGAAAATGTAAACAGCAAAACCTAGGCATTTTTGAAAAGTATAAAAAAAGAGATATGGACATGGGAAAGAAAGAGAGATTTGATATGGTATGATATTTATGCAAGGGAAAAATCCAATTTAACTAATATAGAGAAAGCAGTCACAAAGATATTCCAAGAGAAATACAGGCAAAGGCATCTAGATATGGAAAATTTCATAACAGAAAAATGAATATCACAATGATTGAATGTGGAAAAGAAGATTAGCAAAGTAAAAGTTAAAGAAATAGAAGTTGAAGTTATGGAGTGTCTGCGGAGTGAAGGATTTAATGTAGAAAGTCTAACACGGACTGCAGCACAACATGATGGAGTGAGTCCCCAAAGTAAGGAGAAGCAACAAGATCAGGAGACATCTGAAGAAGTATGGACATGTGAAAGAAAAAGAGATTTAATATGGTGCAATAGTTATGCCAAGGAGAAAGCAAAACTAACCAATATAAAAAGAGCAGCACCAAAGATATTTGAAGAGAAATACAGGCAAAGGAATCTGGACATGGAAAACATTACAATACAAAATATAAGAAGACAAATAGGAAAAGTAGAAAAGGAGATTAGTAATGGAGAAGTTAAAGAAATAGAAGTTGAGGTTATGAAGCATCTGCAAAGTGAAGGATTCAGTGTAGAAAATCTAATGCAGAAAGCACCACAACAGGATAGAGCAATGGATATCCAAATTAAGAGGGAAACCAGTGGAACAGAAAGCTATTGGTCAGGTGCCATATCAAGATATTTTGTAGCCTTCCACATGAAACCGGTACAAACATTCACTTGAAGCTAGACAGCAAGGAAAGGAACAGGTAACTGTGGACACTCTGATGCAGTCAGTGTTGAGGAGTGATAGGCCAGTGAGCTCCCATATGATAGAGCAACAGATGACACAGGATGAAACTGAAGAGAAGGTGCCACAGGAAGATGGTATAGAACTTTCTAAAGAATGCCCGCAGGAAGTAGAAAACAAAGGATGTGCCCTCAGTCTGGAAGAAAATGAACTAAGGGAAGAGTAGCTTGATTTAATGGACATAGATATATTAAAATTAATGAAAGACGGACTGCAGAAGGCCAACAAAACCCCAGAAGTCTGATAAAACAAATGAATGCAGTTATTAGGACTGTCCATAGAGATTCGTGCAATATAACAGAAGTAAACAGGATATGTTACTGTGCAACTAAATTAATAACTGATAAAGTTATACCACAAGAGCACAGGGTAGTGAGGCAAAGGAAGGGGAGAAATTGAATACCATCATTGAAGTATCGAACAGAGAAAACTACAAAGCAATTAAGACACAAAGTGGCACTGTTAGATCAACAAAAATACTAAGACAGATATATGTGATAAAAGCAGTGTGCAGTATTAGAACAGACCAGGATCTATTATGCACTATCACAAATAATAAATTAAAAATTTCAGCACAGGCAGAAAACCGTACAAGATACACAGATAAATATAAAGGAAAAGTACAAAATAGGCAATTTAGTGATGACCCAAAAAACTTTATTTATAGAGGATTAGGAAACAAGGTAAAAGGAATTGAAAGACCACCAAAAAAAAGAAGAAATAGATGCATTTTGGAGAAGTACCTATGAAGATCTTGAGGAACACAACAAAGATGCTAAATGGATAAAAGAAGTAAAAGAAGAAGTTGTTTAAATGTACAGGACATGAAATGGAATGAAGTAACAGCCAGAGAGATTGAAACAAAGTTAAGAAAAGCCGCTAATTGGAAAACCACAGGCCCAGATGCAGTGCCTAACTTTTGGTTAAAAGCATTAATATCTTTGCATGAAGATCTAGCCATGAGTAATAACTATTTATATGCGCACCCCAAATACATACCAATCTGGCTATCAACAGGTAAAACAATGCTCTTACACAAGAGTGAACCTGCAAGCTACCCCAAATATTATAGACCAATAACTTGCCTTCTGACGACGTATAAACTATACATGGGAATTGATGCTGACAGAGTTTATACTCACTTAGAAGAAAACTCTATAATGGCAGTAGAATAAAAGAGCAATAAAAGAAATCATATGGAACAAAGTATCATTTGTTGTTAAAGTCATAGTGGAGAACTGTAAAAAGGGGAAGAATCTAAGTATCGCATGGATTGACTACAAAAAAGCATTTGATAGCATCCTAAATTCATGGATAAAAGCGTGCTTAAAAAGGTGTAAGATACATCCTACACTGATCGACTATGTTACAGTGACCATGAAACAATGGCAGATCACTTTGCAATTAAACCATGACAAAGGACAAACTCAAAGGGGGATATTCCAGGGTGACTCTCTGTCACTGTTCTACCTTGCCCTTAACCCATTAAGCTGTTTACTTAACAGCTTAGGCCATGGCTACAATTTGGCTCCTAAAAAACGACAAAGTCTAAAGCTTCTCATCTTCTATTTGTCAAGGATTTAAAACTGTATAGCTCATCAGATGAGGAACTGGAAGCACAGCTGCATGTTGTCAAAACTTTTTCAAATGATATTAGAATGTCATTTTGGCTTGATTAATGTGCAAAAGCAACCTTTAAAGCAGGAAAACTGCAGCACCAGAAAAACATCAGTTTGGGACAAGAATGTGATATAAAAGAACTTGAGCAAGAGGAAGTGTAAAAATACTTGGGAATTGATGAAGGATCAGCAATAAAACACAAACAAATGCGAGTAAAACTTAATAAGGAATATTTTAGAAGACTTAAATTAATCCTGAAAACAGCATGGACATCTAGGAACAAAATCAAAGCAATAAACCAATTTGCTCTTCCTGTCCTAACTTACAGCTTTGGAGTGATTGATTGGCCCCAAAATGTGTTGGATAGATTAGATATTAAAACAAGAAGGATGCTTCATGCTCACCAAATGATCTATAAAAATCAGTGCATACTACGATGATATATTCCCCGTTCCGAAGGAGGGATGGGCCTCCTTGAAATTGATTACATGCACAGATCTTCAACTGTGGGACTCCACAACGAGACCCAAATGTAGTGAAAGTTTTGAAACACGAGGAGAATAAATCTAAGATAACTTCCCTGCTTAATCTAGCAAAAGCATATCGGCGTCAAGCAGGAATGAAAATCAAACCAGAAGTAGATACAAATCAGACAGCAACTGAATGTGCCTAAAAACAAAAGAAAGAATACAAGGTGAAGGATCAGACGAAAAGGCAAGAAAAGTGGAAAATGTATAAATATAGTTGCAAGTACAGAAAGCTACTGGAAGAACCTCATGTTGATCAGGAACGAATGCAGGAATGGTTAAGGAAAGGTGAATTCAAACCAACAGATGAAAGGTTAATATTGGCGGCTCAAGATAGTGGGGTACATACACGCTGGTTTACAAAGTCCATTGAACATGTGGGAGAAACAAACAAATGTAGTTTTTTTAAAACTGAACTGGAAACAGTCGCACACCTCGTTGCTGGTTGTGACATACTAATGGCAGAAGGACTGTATACTGAAAGGCACAATAATGTGGTGAGATTGTTGCACAGGGGATTGTGCAAACACTATGGTCTTGAAGTGGCTGAAAAGCACTGGAAACATGAGCCACAAAGCATCATAAAAAAATGATGAAGTCTACATCACATGGGATCATCCATTACCAACAATTTAAAAGACAGATGGTAGAAAACCAGATATAGTGGTCCAGGAAAAGAAGACAAAAGTAGCATTGATCATTGAAATCGCCACACCCAGTGACTACAGTGTCCTGTGCACAAAGAGACAAAGTTATAAAATATCAGGATCTGCAAGCAGAAACGAGAGCAATGTGGAAGAAAGATACAAGAATAGTTCCAATAGTAGTAGGAGCAATGGGTTTTGTAAAAAAAAAAAAGAGTTAAAATCTTATTTAGATATGCTACCAATACATGTAACTCTGTGTGAACTGCAGGCGTTGTCATTACTGGGCACACTGCGGATGCTGCGAAGAACACTTTTCGCTGACATCAAAGAGTGAAACAATACTAATTTCATGATCTTTAGTCGTACTTTGACTTAAGAATGGGGTCAATTCCCATCACTGTATTAGAAACCCAAGGGATTTGGAGAAATTAAAAAAGTGAGAGATCCGAATGGGGTCTGAATGGTGAGATGAAAAGTCAAAAAGCAAAGGAGAGTAGTAGTGCTGAAACTGAAATCATCCTCAAGTCTTGGTGAGTACCTTCACAAGGTGGACCCTGTTTTTCACAAAATCTCACCACGGCGACACTGATATAGAGACTGTATTTATACAGCATATATCATGGACAGAAGTAGGTCAAAAACTAAAAAAGACAACTGGGTGAACAAGAACCAGGATAAAGAACTGCGCAATCCTGGTAGGCGCACTGGTGCCAGGACTGGAAAAAATGACTGTGTTGAATCCTCAAAATATGAAAATATTCGTACAATGGGGCCAGGCCAGGCCCAGGGGGAGAATGACCCCCCTGCTATAGAAGGATGTAACAGTCCACAAAAACTGATAGGCCAAAGAAGAGCCATACAGATGACAGAGTGGACTACTGAGGATAAGAAAGAAATTATGTATTGTTACTATAAGCCCAGAATTTTCAGAAACAAGATATACAAAAAGGACAGAAAAACACTTCCGCAAGAAAGACTGTCAGAAGCTTCAAAGAAAAAAATTGTGGTCATTAATACAACAGATTTTTAAAAAACATTAAATAGATCAAGAAATTTGACCTGTTTGGAAAAAGAAGCACCTGAAGAAGTACAAAAATGTAAACAACAAAACCTACATATTTTTGAAAAGTATAAAAAAGAAATATGGACATGGGAAAGAAAAGAAAGATTTGATATGGTGCAATATTTATGCAAAGACAAAAGCCAAATTTATCAACATAAAGAAGTCAGCCCCAAAGATAATTACAGACAAAGGCATCTAGATATGGAAAATTTCACAATGAAAAAAAGCTAATATAAAAATGGATTGTAGAAAAGAAGATTAGTAAATTAGAAGTTAAAAAAAACTAGAAGCTGAAGTTATGGAATACCTGCAAAGTGAAGGATTTGGTGTAGAAGTTCTAACACAGGTTACATCACAGCAAGATGGAACAAGTCCCCAAAGTAAGGAGAAACAGGAAGATCAGGAGACATGTGAAGAAGAAATATGGACATGGGAAAGAAAAAGAGATTTAATATGGTGTAATATCTATGCAAAGGAGAAAGCAAAACTAATCAATACAAAAAGAGCACCACCAAAGATATTTGAAGAAAAATAAAGGAACCTGGACATGGAAAACTTTATAATACAAAAAATAAGAAGACAGAGGAAAAGGAGAAAAGGAGATCAGTAATGGAGAAGTTAAAGAAATAGTGGATGATTCAGTGTAGAAAATCGAATTCAGAAAGCACTGCAACAGGACAGAGCAATGGAACTCCACATTAACGAAAAAACAGTGGAATGGGAAGCAATTGGTCAAGTCCCATATGAAGATATTTTGGCACCTTTCACAGAAAACCAGTATAAACATTCATTTGAAGCTGGACAGCAAGGGAAGGAACAGGAAACTGTGGAAACTCTGCTGCAGTTAGTGTTGAGGAGTGATAGGCCACCGAGTACTCTTATAACAGAGCAACGGATGGCACAGAATGAAACTGAAGAGAATGTGCCACAGGAAGATGCACTAGAACTTTCTGTAGAACGCCTGCAGGAAATAGAAAACAAAAAATGTGCCTTCAGTTTAGAAGAAACTGAGCTAAGAGAAGAGTTGCTTGACTTAATAGAGATGGATAGACATATTAAGATCAATGAAAGAAAAAGACTGCAGAAGGTCAATAAAACCCAAAAAGTCAGAAGTTTTATAAAACAAATGAACACAGTAGTTATGACTGTCCATAGAGATTCATGTGATATAACAGAAGCTAAATTAATAACTGATAAAGTTCTACCACAAGAACACAGGGTAGTGAGGGAGAGAAAGGGAGAAATTGAATACCATCATGGAATTATCGAATAGAGAAAACTATAAAGCAACTAAGACAAGAAGTGTCACTATTAGAAGAGTATAGAAGAGGGAACAGATCAATAAAAATACTCAAAAAGATAGATGTGATAATAGCAATGTGCAGTATTAGAACAGATCAGGATGTATCATGCACTATCGCAAATAATAAACTAAAAATGTCAGCGCAAACAGAAAAAACTTAGAAGATACGTAAACAAATATAAAGGAAAAGTACAAAATAAGCAATTTATTGATGACCCAATAAAGTTTTTGAGAGAATTGGGAAATGTTAAAAGGAAATGAAAGACCACCATAAAAAGAAGAACTATATACATTTTGAAGAAGTATCTATGTAGACCCTGTGAAACATAAAGATGCTAAATGGATAAAACAAATAAAAGAAAGAATAAGAAGTTAATAAAGGTACAGGATATGAAATGGAATGAAGTAACAACCAGACAGATTTAAAAAAAAGTTAAGAAAAGCCTCTAATTGGAAAACCCCAGGCCCAGATGCAGTACCTAACTTCTGGTTAAAAGTATTAACATCTTTGCATGAAGACTAGGCCATGAGAAATAATTATTTATATGCACACCCCAAACAGACACCAACCTGGCTAACAGGATAAACAATCCTACTTAAGAGTGAACTTGCAAGAAACCCTACAAATTATACACCAATAACTTAACTTCCAACAACATGTAACCTATGCACTGGAATTGATGCCGACAGAGTTTATACTCATTTAGAAGAAAACTCAATTATGGCAAAAGAACAAAAGTGCAATAAAAGAAAACCATACAGAACAAAGGATCATTTGTTGTTAAATAAAGTCATACTGGAGAACTGTAAAAAGGGGAAGAATTTAAGCATGGCATGGATTGACTACAAAAAAGCATTTGATAGTATCCCACATTCATGGATAATAGAGGGCCTAAAAATGTATAAGGTACACCCTACACTGATCGACTACATTACAGTGACCATGAAGCAGTGGCAGACCACTTTGCAATTAAGCCATGATAAAGGACAACTTATTATTCCAGGGATAAAAATCCAAAGGGTGATATTCCAGGGTGACTCTCTGTCACCGCTGCTATTCTGCCTTGCCCTTAATCCATTAAGATGTCTACTTAACAGCTTAGGTCATGGCTATAATCAGGCTTTCAACTAACCACTTACAACTGTAACATACCTCTGGACTCCAAAACAGAAATTCTCATTACTAAACTTGAACTTAACAATGCTAAATCAATCTATATTATCTGTATGTATCTGCCCCCTGGAAATAACATAGCCACCTTGGAAAATATCCTCTGCTGGCTATCCCAACACCTACCACAAGAAACCATTATCCTAGGCGATATGAATTTAGACTGGAATACCTATTGTAGTAACCTCCCTACCACTCACATAAACCTATATGGTTTCTCCCAGACCATTACCTCCCCCACCAGAATAAATAAATCTAACAAGAAAGCTAACACACTAGACTGGATTCTCACTAATAATCATACTCACTACTATGACTCTGGACCCTCCCTGATGACATCAGTGACCACTCACTCACCTATATCATTAGACATAAAGCCAACACTCCTACCCCAACCTCTACCAAACATATTAGATCCAAAAAGAAATTTAACCCTGATCTATTCAAAATTGAACTTAGAGCTTGCAACTGGGCTCCCTTAAAACATCTTCCTTTAGATGAAGCCGTTAACTTCTTTAACTCTACCTTCCTTGCCATCCTTAATCACCATGCTCCAACCAGATCTATAAGAATTAAGGCCAAGCCTGCCCCATGGCTTTCCAGTGGAACCAAACACAAAATTCACATCAGAAATAAATACTGGGCCAAATGGAGAATGACAAAAAACACCATTAAGCTAAGAAATGACACTAAAAAGGCCATACTCTCTGATAAACAAAACTACTACTTACAATATCAACAACCTAATCACAACAACCCACAGAAATTCTGAGCTAGCATCAAGCAATTACTCCACCCAGGTAAATCTACTACACCAAACCCTCAAAATACAGACCTGAATAATCCAATCCATACAGCTAATACCTTCAATACCTTTTTTACAGATACTATCCAATTACTAGCCAGTCAACTATCACCTAATACCTTCACAATACCCTCATACTCCTCAACCCCACTGCCCCCTTTTCATTTCAAACCTGCTGCAACCTCATTTATTCAAACCCTTTTGAATAAACTGAAACCATGCTCTCCTTCTGCAGACCTACTGCCTTCTGAATATCTACAGATATCATCCAGGGCCATAGCCTATCCTATTTCCATATTGATCAATAGATCAATTACTGAAGGTTACATCCCCACGTTATGGAAAGTCTCCCACATAATCCTTCTACATAAAGGAGGACATTCCACAGAAATATCAAACTATCGCCCCATTGCCCTACTTTCTCCCCTAGCTAAAATTATGGAGAAGTGTATCCATAAGCAACTACTCCACCATCTAATTGAAAATAACTTACTTTCCAACTGTCAACATGGTTTCAGGCCCTCGCACAGCACTACCACTGCCCTCTTGTCTTTCACTGACTATATTAACAGGCACCGAAACCTGAATAACCTTTCTTCTGCTCTATTCATCGACCTGTCCAAAGCATTCGACATGGTAAACCACCAAATTCTCTTAAACATCCTGAAATCTCTGTCATTAGACCCACTTTCCATAAAATGGTTCCAATCCTACCTTGACAACCGACAGCAAGCAGTACTTTGGCAAAACACTTTATCCACCCTTCTACCTGTTACCTTAGGAGTCCCTCAGGGGTCCATACTTGGACCTCTTCTTTTCTCTATATTTATTAATGACCTTCATCTAGCTATCCCACAAGCCACCTGCATACAATATGCTGACGACTCAACACTAGTATGTTCAGCTACATCATCCCATGACCTTCATGCTCTCACCCAAAAAGTATTCAACATAGTTGAACAATGGTTCTCTCAGCATTGCCTCCTCTTGAACCCTAAAAAAACCAAACTCCTCCTCTTCACGCCTACTCATAAGTCCTCCCCTCTCCAATTCTCAGTAACATCTACCAATGATGCTATTATATCTCCTGACTCTACCACCAAACTACTCGGTGTCACCATTGACAATAATCTGAGCTTTGACATCCACATCAATAATACCATAAAGACTGTTAATCAAAAAATCGGTACCCTCTATAGGATAAAACCCTTCCTTTCCCCCACTGCTAAAACTACTATTTCTCACACACATTTGATCTCTACACTCCTTTATGCCTCTCCCATTTTTACGAATCACTCCAAGAATAACCTCAACAAATTGGAAATGGCTTATAATAACATAGCACGATTTGCTACAGGCAACCCATTCAGAACCCATCATTGCATTAACCTAAAACAGCTAGGATGGTTAGAACTACAACACCTGATTAAATTTCACCAACTCACCCTTGCCCACAACATTCTTTATAAACCTAATACTCCAAGTTTATCTACCCTAATCACCCCCTATACAAATCTGAAGTCCTTACGCTCATCTCAAAAACTACTAGTCCACACCACTAAAGCTAATAACAGAGCTGGGGATTCCCTTTTCTCTAATTCTGTAGGTAAATCCTGGAATCTTCTCCCTTGTGACCTCTCCTCACTCACCTCATTATCGCTCATTAAAAATAGACTTAAACTTCTCCTCAAAACTCACTGGCTATGCCCCTGTTCAAAACCAGACTAGTCATCTACCTCTACTAATTTGTCTAACCTATCCAGTGCTTACTAGCCTCTGCTACTTTTTTTTTCCATCTTATCATACTTTTCTTATCTACCCCTTTTCTTTTTTTATATCCTCTTTTTAACTTTCACTTCTTAAGTAACTCCTTTGCTACATTACTACTCAACTAACTCCCTTTGTTTACCTATGACCTAACCTGACATGTCTCCATACCTAAAATTTCACTGTTTTATGATTTTTGTCCTCAATAATATATCCTGTTACAAACTCTGTACCGTTAATTACTTAATACCATTGTTGATGATTTTATTTCCTTTTTAAAGTTGCTATTTTTATTAGTATATTGATATTTTTTCTGTGTTGTTTAAACCTGTACTATTGTATTTAGACCATGTCTTGGAACTTATCTCCCTGGGCCTCTACTGAAAAAGGACATGTATCCAGCTAGACTAGCCCGGTCAACAAATGTAAAATAAAATAAAATAAAATAAATAAATATAATTTGGCTCCTAGAAAACAACAAACTGCAAAGACTTATCTTCTCTTTGTCGACAACTTGAAACTGTACAGCTCATCAGATGAGGAACTGAAAGCACAACTGCAAGCTGTCAAAACTTTTTCAGATGATATAAGAATGTCATTTGGTCTTGATAAATGTGTAAAAGCAACCTTTAAAGCAGGAAAACTGCAGCACCAAGAAAACATCAGTTTGGGACAAGAATGTGATATAAAAGAACTTGAGTTAGAGGAAGTGTATAAATATTTGGGAATTGATGAAGGATCAACAATAAAACATGAACAAATGAACTGAAACTTAGTAAAAAGAGTATTTTAGAAGACTTAAATTAATCCTGGAAACAGCGCTGACATCTAGGAACAAAATCCAAGCTATAAACCAATTTGCTCTTCCTGTCCTAACGTTACAGTTTTGGAATGATTGACTGGCCCCAAAATGTCCTGGTTAGATTAGATGGGAAAACAAGAAGGATGCTTCATACTCACCAAATAATTTATAAAAGTCAGTGAATACCAAGATTATATATTCCCTGATCTGAAGGAGGGACGAGCCTGCTTGAAATTGATTACATGTATAGATCTGCAATCATGGGACTCCACACATATCTGCTGACATTACAAGACTCAAATGTGGTGAGAGTTTTGAAACATGAGGAGAATAAATCTAAGATGACTTCCCTGCTTAAGCTAGCAGAAGCATATCAGTGTAAAGCAGGAATTGAAATCAAACCACAAGTAGATAAAAATCAGGCAGCAACTGAATGTGCTAAAAAACAAAAGAAAGAATATAAGGTGAAGGACCAGATGAGAAGGCAAGAAATGTGGAAAAAGCATAAATACAGTTCCAAGTATAGAAAGCTTCTGGAATGCTGATCAGGAATGAATGTAGGAATGATTATGTAGAGGTGAATTTAACGCAAGAGATGAAAGGTTAACATTGGCAGCCCAAGATAGTGGGTTACATACACACTGGTTTACAAAGTCCAATGAACATGCAGGAGAAACAGACAAATGTAGGTTTTGTAAAACAGAACTGGAAACAGTTGCACACCACATTGCTGGTTGCGACATACTACTGGCAAGAAGGACAATATACTGAAAGGCATAATAATGTGGCGAGACTGTTGCACTGGGGATTCTGCAAACATTATAGTATTGAAGTGGATGAAAAACACTGGAAATATGAGCCCCAAAGCATTAGAGAAAATGATGAAGTCTACATCACATGGGATCATCCATTACCAACAGTTCAAAAAATAGATGTTAGAAAACCAGATACAGTAGTCCAGGAAAAGATGACAAAAGTAGCATTTTTCACTGAAATCGCCACACCCAGTGACTATTTTATTTATTTATTTTCTTTTGTTTACTGGGAGAGTCCACTGGACTCAGAAGCCCATTTTCGGTGGAGGCCCGGGGAGAAAAGCTCCGTACAGTTAATTATAGACATAACATTGTATAAAATTTGAAAATAACAAGAGAGAAGTAACAATAGAAAATTGCAAGTGAATGTTACAAAGCGAGTACACAGGTTAAAGTTATCTGATTGTACCAATACAGGAATAACAAAGAAACATGAGAGTGTTGAATGTTAAAGAGCAATTACATAGAATACTTGTGCTTTGGTTGTGACAAATACAAGATGATGTAGTATTTACAATATTTACAAAAAGATAGCACTTTTGGAAGAGAAATAACAGGAAGGGAAAGGAGAGAGAGGGGAGAACAGATTGATGAGGGGGAATGGGTGAGGAAGGGGAGGCTTAAGTGCTAGGGAAGAGTGCGTCAGGTAAGTGTTTTGTAGAGATATGGGTAGGTAGTTTTGGGGCAAGTTAGAGTCAGTTGGAGTCAGAGGTTTGCAGTGTAATTAGGTTATGGCGGAGAGACTACAGTGTCTCTCTGTATGCAGGACACAAAGTCATAAAATATCAGGATTTGCAGGCAGAAACAAGAGCAATGTGGAAGAATATACCCAGATAGTTCCAATAGTAGTAGGAGCAATGGGTCTTATAAAAAGAGAGTCTACAATCGTATTTAGATATGTTACCAGTACATGTAACTCCATATGAATTGCAAGAGCCATTACTTGGCACACTGCGGATGCTGCGAAGAGCACTACTGGCTGACATCAAAGAATGAAACAATACTAATCTCATGAACTTTAATTATATTTTGACTTAGGAATGGGGTCCATTCCCGTCACAGTATTAGAAACCCAAAAGATTTGGAGAAATTAAAAAAAAAAAAAAGAGAGAGAGATTTTCCTTTCATAGGAAAGCAGTATAAACATTCACTTGAAGCTGGACAGCAAGGGAAGAAACAGGAAACTGGCAACTCTGACGCAGTCAATGATGAGGAGTAATATTGTACTGAGTTCCCATAGGACAGAGCAATGGAAGACACACGATGAAACTGAGGAGAATGTGCCACAGGAACACGTTAAATAACTTTCTATAGGATGCCCACAAAAAAAGGAGAACAAAAAAAATGTGCCCTCAGTTTAGAAGAAAATGAGCTAAGAGAAGACTTGCTTGATTTAATACAGACAGATAGACATATTAAGACCAATGAAAGAAACAGACTGAAGAAGGTCAATAAAACCCAAAAAGTCAAAAGTTTGATAAAACAAATGAACACAGTAGTTAGGACTGTCCACAGATATTCATGCAATATAACAGATGTAAACAGGATATATTACTGTGCAGCTAAATTAATAACAGATAACATTCTACCACAAGAACACAGGGTAGTGAGGGACAGAAATGGGAGAAATCAAACACCATCTTGGAAGTATCGCACAGAGGAAATTATAAAGCAACTAAGCCAAAAAGAGTATAGAAGATAAACAAAAATACTCAGAAAGAGAGATGTGATAAAAGCAATGCATGGTATTATAACAGATCAGGAGTTATCACGCACCATCACAAACAATAAACTAAAAATATCAGCACAGGCAGAAAAACTAAGAAGATACACAGATAAATGTAAATGAAAAATACAAAATAAGCAATTTACTGATGACCTAAAAAAGTTTTATAGAGAACTGGGAAACAAGGTAAAAAGAATTGAAAGACCACCAAAAAAAGAAAAAAATAGGTACATTTTTTTATTTAAGAAGATCCAGTGGAACATAACAAAGATGCTAAATGGACAGAAGAAGTAAAAGAAAGAATAAGAAGTTCAAAGGTACAGGATAGGAAATGGGATGAAGTAACAGCCAGGCAGACTGAAACAAAGTTAAGAAAAGCCTCTAATTGGAAAACCCCTGGCCCAGACACAGTACCTAACTTCTGGTTAAAATTATTAACATCTTTGCATGAAGATTTAGTCATGAGTAATAACTATTTATATGCTCACCCCGAACAGACACCAACCTGGCTAACAGGAAAAAAAAATGCTCCTACTTAAGAGTGAACCTGCAAGATACCCTAAAATTGCAGACCAACAACTTGCCTTCCGATGATGTATAAACTATACACTGGAACTGATACCGACAGAGTTTACAGTCATTTAGAAGAAAACTCAATTACGGCACTAGAACAAAAGGGCAATAAAAGAAAGTCATACAGAACAAAGGATCATTTGTTGTTAAATAAAGTCATAATGGAGAACTGTAAAAAAAGGGGAAGAATCTAAGTATGGCATGGACTGACTACAAAAAATTATTTGACAGTATCCCACATTCATGGATAAAAGAGTGCTTAAACATGTACAAGATACATCCTACACTGATCGACTACATTATAGTGACCATGAAACAGTGGCAGACCACTTTGCAATTAAGCCATGATAAAGGACAAATTATTATCCCAGGAATAAAAATTCAAAGGGGGATATTTCAAGGTGACTCCCTGTGACCACCACTATTCTATCTTGCTATTAACCCATTAAGCTGTCTACTTAACACATTAGGCCATGGCTATAATTTGGCTCCTAGAAAATAAAGTGTAAAGACCTCTCATCATCTTTTTGTGGATGATTTAAAACTGTATAGTTCATCAGATGAGGAACAGAAAGCAAAACTGCAAATGGTTAAAACTTTTTAGATGATATAAGAATGTCATTTGGTCTTGATAAATGTACAAAAGCAGCCTTTAAAGCAGGAAAGCTGCAGCACCATGAAAACATCGGTCTGGGAAAGGAATGTGATACAAAAGAACGTAAGACTGAGTGTATAATTTTTTGTGAATTGATAAAGGATCAACAATAAAACATGAACACATGCGAATAAAACTCAGTAAGGAATATTTTAGAAGGCTTAAATTAATACTAAAACAGCACTGACATCTAGGAATAAAGTCCAAGCTATAAACCAATTTGTTCTTCCTGTCTTAACTTACAGCTTTGAAGTGACTGATTGGCACCAAAACGTGTTGGACAGGTTAGACAGTAAAACAAGAAGGATGCTTCATGCTTATCAAATGATTTGTAAAAATCAGTGCATACCTACATTATATAACCCTATGTTCTGAAGGAGGTATGGGCCTCCTCAAAATTGATTACATGTATAGATCTGTAATTGTGGGGCTGCACAGATATCTGTTGACTTCACAAGACCCATATGTAGTGAAAGTTCTTAAACATGAGGAGAAAAAGTTTAAGATGGCTACCCTGCTTAGTTTTGCAGAAGCATATTGGCATCAAGCAGCATTGGAAATCAAACCAGAAGTACCTAAAAATCAGGCACCAACTGAATGTGCCAAAAAAACAAAAGAAAGAATAAGGATCGGATGAGAAGACAACAAATGTGGAAAATGCATAAATATAGCTGCAAGT
Source organism: Protopterus annectens (assembly GCF_019279795.1). Taxonomy (NCBI): domain Eukaryota; kingdom Metazoa; phylum Chordata; order Ceratodontiformes; family Protopteridae; genus Protopterus; species Protopterus annectens. The sequence goes on from NC_056741.1 coordinate 1,989,579,063, forward strand.
ATAAGAAATTCTTACAAGTATAGGAAATTCTTACAACAACTTCATGTTGATCAGGATCAAATGCAGCAATGGTTAAGGAGAGGTGAATTTAAAACAAAAGATGAAAGGTTAAGATTGGGGCTCAAGACAGTGGACTAAGTACACATTGGTTTACAAAGTTTACTGAACATGTGGGAGAAATGGACAAATGTAGGTTTTGTAAAACAAAACTGGAAACAGTCACACATCTTGTAGCTAGTTCGGATATACTAATGGCAAAAGGATTGTATACTGAAAGGCATAATAATGTGGCAAGACTGTTGCATTGGAGATTGTGCAAACACTATGGTACTGAAGTGGCTGAAAAACATTGGAAACATGAGCCACAAAGCATCATATAAACGTCATCATTTTCTATCACATGGGATCTCCTACTACCAACAGTTCAAAAACCAGATGCTAGAAAACCAGATGTAGTCCATAAAAAGAAGACAAAAGTAGCATTGATTATTGAAATTGCCACACCCAGTGACTACAGTGTCTTACATACAGAGAGAGACAAAGTCATAAAATACCAGGATTTGTAGAAGGAAACAGGGGCAATCTGGAAGGAGGATACCCAGACAGTTCCAGTAGTAGTAGGGGCAACAGGTTTTGTAAAAATGAATTTACAATCATACTTGAATAGGTTACCAATGCATGTAACTCCATATGAATTGCAGGAGGAGTCATTACTGGGCACATTGCGGGTGCTGCAAAGAGCACTTTTGGCTAACATCAGTGATTGAAACAATACTATTTTCATGAACTTTAATCATACTTTGACGTAGAAATGGAGTCTATTCCCATCATGGTATTAGAAACCCAAAAAACTTGGAGAAATTAAAAAAAGATATGTAGTGCACAAAACACTAAGAAAATACAGTTTATGGAACAGCAGATAGGAAACTAAGCTATGATTTTTATTTTATTGCATCTTTTGAAACCTGGGTAGGTCAACTGGACCATCACATAAACTAGTTATGGTCATGATCCAATTGTTACAGACACAACAGGGCATAAACAATCAACACTCAAATTACAATATGATTAAACAAAAGTATGATGAAACAGAAAAAGACGGTAGTGTTATCAGTGGTTATATGTAAGCACTAGACACAATGATTACCAAACATTTAACAGAAATGTTAATATAATGCTGAAGGAATCATTAGAATTCAATAGTACAACCATGTTAACTCAAGAAATCCTGGTGAATATATCACTTGAAATTATTCCATACATTTATTTGCAAGAAAACATGAAGATGGCCTACAACAGGTAAGACTATTAGGGCAATCTATGTTATGTCAGACTCACATGACTGAATCAGTATGGCTATCTGGGTAGTGGGTTAGCAAGCAGAAGTACAATGATCAGAAAAGAGGAGTGATAATTTGGTTGCTTCAAGTTAGCAGATGCAACCAACGTTTTGTAGTTAAGTAATGCCTTACTGAGGTGGCAGGGAAGGAAGTGAGAGATCTAATGGAGTAGGGATATGCTATTCCACAACTCAGGTCACAAATGGGAAATATTTTACCAGAACTATGAAGTCTACGGACAGGAAATGAAAGTGAGACGTGAAGAAGCAGAATCGAATATGTCTAGAAAATGCACAGAAATAGAGAACATGATAAAGTGTTGGAGAATATTTAAAGGTGAGACAGTACAGTATCTGGATAGAAATGCAGATGTCCTTGCTACAATAATGCATTTCTGAATAAGGAGTGAGTGTAAGGGATCATACTGGAAAGCTACCATCCAAGGAGGCACTGCTGTTGTAAAGCCCCTTCAGAATGGCAGCAAACTACTGTAGGATACAGAACCTCTGTCAAAAAAACAGCAGAAGGTCCTGCTACAATACTGCTCTCTACCAAGCACCACTGTGAAACCACGATGAAAAACTCTTTACTACAAGCTGTGGATCAACAGATACACAGATTCACTACAAAACTATAATTAACATGATGGAAATGAGGCAACATTACCATCATCTTGCACACACAACAAGAAAAGTAATTTACAATTGCCCTTAAATGCCCTTTCACAAATGGATATCAGATTTCTCAGCTGTAACACAAGCCTCATTTTCACAAGCTCAACAAATCTCAGATCCTTTTATGACTGAAAAGGTTAGTGCTTTAATTGCACTGCCCTGGGCAATGGAATCCACCTCCACAAAACCCTAAAGGAAAGATTTTTTTGTAATATGTTTTATCACTTTTTTAAATATACATAGATGTTGCACACTGTACAAGGAAGCTTCAAAACTGTTCTTCAAGCATGAGAATCCAAACAACTGCAGTTATGCTGAGCACTTTTAAAGACTGGAAAAACTAGTGGAGATATGAAGCTGTCCAGCTGAAGCTGAAGGAAACAAAAGCAAAAAGCCAGAGTCAGTATAAACAAATGAGGAAAATTAAGACTTATGTACTTACCATAATTTGGTATGTGTTTTCCAATTTCATTCTTCCTCACAACTGGGTCATAGGATCCAACTTCAGATCCGATTTGGCCATTCCAAAAGACTGATGCTTCAAGTCTCGAGCTTCTCATACTCTCATAATGCCCATACGTCTCTCCTAACTCCTCAGATCAAGTTTACTGCCCCAGGAAAACACAAAAAAGTATAGAAATGTAATTTACAAATGCAAAGATACCACCCTTAATCTGAAGCTCAAGAAAAGGAAGTCTAAGGAGCTCCGAATCCTCCAGATGCCTCTATACTTCCTGGAAGGAGGAAGGTTGGGTGGGATGTGAGGAAGAACGAAATTGGACAACACATATACCAAGTTATGGTAAGTACATAGCTCCTAAATCTGTAGTCCATCTCATTCTTCCTCATGACTGGCTCACAGTCCCCAGCTACTTGATTTCCCGGGTAGCCCCTTTGGAAGAATTATGTCAGAGCACTATGGATCCAAAGGCTGCTCTGTCTCTGGATACTAAATCCAATTTATAATGCAAGACAAAAGTTATGTGCATTGGACCAAGTTGCCACAACACAAATTTCATCAACAGAGGTTATAGCTGAAAAAGCAGAGGAAGCAGCCATTGACCTATCAGAATGGGCTCTTGGTGGATGAGGCAACTGTAAGCCTTTCGATGAATAGGTGGTGGAAATGCAATTAGTGATCCATTTCGCTAGGGTTACTTTAGATACCGCTTGTCCTAGCCGACTGGGTGAAAAAAAATAAATAATTGTTCAGCTTTCCTATGTTCTTTTGTCCTGTGCAGATAGAAATGCAACTGTCAATGAACATGGAGTAGATAAAGCATATATTCGCCCTTGTTGGAATGATTGGGAAAAATGACTGGAAGATGCATGGACTGATTTATGTTGGCCTCTGTGGCCACTTTAGACATGAAGGAGTTCATCTTCAGAGAAACTCTTGTCTTTAAAAAAAGTAATACAATGGCAGGTTGAAAGATAAGGTCTGAAGTTCCAACACCCTTCTGGCTGAAGTGATGGCCACAAGAAAAATGGCCTTCCATGACAGAAATGTAATGTCACAGGAGTCAGCCAGTTCTCTGAGCGAGACCTTACAGTATTAACGTCAGATCCCAAGGAGAGGAAGGATTTTAATCAGGGGTCTGAGAAAAAAAATCCCTTTCATAAAGGCTTTGCATAATCAGGATGCTGAAATGGAACTTACTGAATTAGAATCTTCTGCGATGTGGAAGTTTGCAGTCACTGCCAACTGTAACCTGACTGTACAAAAACTTGCTTGATCCTGAAAAAGAGAACTCAGGAAGAGAAGAATAGCTGTGATGGGAGGTTAAAAAGGGTCAATGTTCCATTTCGATGCCCACACAGAAAAACTCTTCAATTTGCTATTGTACACCTTTTTTGTAGAAGCTTTTTGAGAAGCAAGTATGGATTTCCTTGACAGGGGAGGTCAGCTTGGACTTTTGTGCAATCACTGAAAATGGAGGAACCAAGTGGTTAGTCTTAGGGATCTGAGATTGGGAGGTTTTGTTTGTGACACCAGATCTGGTCTGGGGTCTAGTATCCATAGTGGATATTTGTCGTGAAACCGTAGGAAAGGGATCCATACCTGACAAGGCCAGAAAGGAGCAATGAGGATCAGAGTACTTTCTAACCTGTTAGCTTTCTGTAGGACTTTCAGAATAAGGGGAATTGGGAGGGGGGTTAAGCGTATAGGAGACCCAGAGGCCAGTCGTATAATAGAGCATGCCTGGGTGACTCTCCACTTGGAGGGGATCGCAGTGAACTACTTGCTGCATTTGGTATTCAGGGGAGATGCAAAAAGGTCACAGCAAGGTTGACCCCATCGAAGGAAGATTTGATTTGCTACCGATTGATTTAGGGACCACTTGTGTGGACTCAAGATTGTCCCTAGAACGTTGGTCTTCCCAGGAATGTGCTTTGAAATAAGAAAGCAGTTTGAAGAGATCACCCATTCCCACACTCTCATGGCCTCCCTGTATAATGGGTATGAACAGGTCCCCCCCTGTTTGTTGTTATACCAGACTACTGAAGTTGTCTGTGTGAATTGCTATCCTTCCTAGAGGTAGGCAGTCTTGAAAAGTTTGTAACATCAGAAGGACTGCTCTCATCTCTAGAATACAAATGTGCAATTTGGTCTCTGTTTGGGAATATGTGCCTTGGATCAATCCTCCTTCATAATCCCCCCCCACCCCAACAAGGAAGCACCCATGGTCACTGTGGCCTTTGGAGGGGGAGGGGCAAGGGACTGCTCAGATCCAGATTGTCCGATAGCATCTATCATTGAAGATGATGTCTGCAGACTGCAGTCAGCTTGATCGGGACATTGAATGCGTGATACAGAATGGAACACCGAACCACTAGAGTCCACTGAAGTACTCGCATGAAGAATCTAGCCAATGGTACTAGAAGGATGGCAGCTGACATGGACCCTAGAGCTCTTAATATGTATCTTGATGGGGGGTGCAAGTGTGTACAGTAAGACTTGGACTTGCTTTCTCAGGGATGACGCACGCTGCAATGGTAGAGCTGCTACCTGAGAAATTGTGTTCAGTTGCATTCCTATGAACTCTATCCTTTGCACAGGTGTTAGCTTTGACTTCTCCGAATTTATCGTGATCCCCAACTGACTGAAGGTGTGCAATAGGTACTGCATTGCTTATACCAGTTAATGCCTTGATAGTGCAGTTAGAAGCCAATCGTCTAAGTACAGAAACACCTGTAATCCCTGCAGTCTCAAGTGAGCTGCCACTACCAACATACTTTTAGTAAACACCCAGGGGGCTGTGGTGAGTCCAAATGGCAGTGCTCTGAATTGGTAATGACTGGCTCCCAGCCAGAAGCGTAGATATCTCCTGGATCATCTGTCGCTCTTTAAATGATAGTATGTGTACTGCAGATTTATACAGCACATCCAATCATCCTTGCAAAGTAATAGCAGAATGAACTGAATCAATTTAGCTTACTCAGGTCCAGTATCAAGCTTAGGTCCCCCATCTTTTTTGACAGCAAAAAGAAGCGTGAGTAAGTTCTACATCCTCGCTGTTCGGTTGGGACTTGTTGGATGAGTCTTTTGTCTACAAGTTTTTGAACTACTTGTATGGTGTACTCCCTCTGACTGGGTGGAACATTGGGGAGACTTCTTTTGGGGGGTGGAGGAAAAAAAAAGGGAATGTAATAGCCTCTGGAAATTATTTTTAGCACCCAGATGTTGTTTGTTAGCTTCATCCAGGTGTCTAGGTCCACTGAAAGCCTGCCCCCAACTGCCTCCAGAGTAGGACAGTCTGGCAGCACTTCAGGAGCATTGATAAGGCTCGTCACAAGAAAGGTTCGCTGAAGCCCTGATTCTGCGAACCCCTTCTGCCTCTAGGGCAGCGTCTCCTATTCAAACCTCATCCTCAGCCTCTGGATGAGGACTCTTAGTGAGAGCCCTCGAAAGAACCCTGAGACTTCCTGAACCACATTTTCTTCCCACTACACTGGTTCCTGGGAAAAAGGCCTATGAGGGGAAGAAAACTTGATCCCTACAGCAAACAGGGTATTTCCCTCTTGCTCACTGCAGATAAAAGTGTTTCCTTAACAGATGGTCCAAACAGGGAAGAACCACTGAAGGGGGTGACAAAGGAAGCCTTGAAGGGATCCGTGAACCCACAAAGCCTCAACCAGGCATGTCTCCTGAGGGCTATGCCTGATCTGGTCGATCAAGAGGTTCTGTCTTCCGGAGTGAAGATCAACCTCATCGATGAATTTGACAAGGAAGCAAGAACCGACAGTTGGGAAAGAAACTTTGTTAAAGTCCCCCTCCCACACTGACTCGAGAGGGAAGTGGTGAGCTCTTTGATCAAATCCCCCTGAAGGCACATGAAATGTGCCAAACAGTTCAACACTCTCAACTTAAAAGTAGTCAAGGTGTAGACGCGCTTCACATGTCTGTCCAGCACCTGAGACTCCTTGTTTAGGGGGGTGGACAGAGGAGCTCTGTTCCGCTAATTCCTTCTTAGTGGCCGCAGACACTATGATGGCATCAACTGGAATGCCTTTATTCCAATGGGGCGATTAGATGGAAGGCTCAAGAACTTGGCGAGCTTAGCGATAGGCTCCACGGTGTCTGGCACCTTCCAAGCCCAGCAGGAAACTAGGTCAATAAGTTCATGTGCTGGTATTGTCACACAGGTTGTAGATAGGCCCACCCCAAAAGCCTCCAGAAACACTGATTCCTCAGAAGAAGGGGGTTGGGAAGACCATCCACTTTTTCACTTGATGATCTCTAGGATATCTGCAAAGGAGATCTCATCGGGTGGTGATAGAGGGGATCCTTCTCCCTAATCGAAATCGGTGTCCACTGTCAGAGACTCCAAAGGGGAAGCGATGTGCTTCCTCTTGCACATCCTCTTCTTATGTACCTCCACCACAATCTTCTGATGTACCTCCACCACAAGACAGTCAGGGGAGGACTCAGAAAAGGAGGGGGTTTGCTGTAGAGGGGGGTACTGGAGGACCTCCTCAGCAGGCTGACCATGGACAGCATGAATGGGGCCAAGGCTCAGACTGGTTGAAGGCTGTACAATTTCCAGAGGGTGAAAAGACCCATCTCTAGGCCTAGAGAATGCCCTCTCTGCTGACTGAAAAGCCAACAAACCAACGGATTCTTCCACCTCCCTCCTCGGAACTGAAAACGCTCGAGGAGAAAGGGAAGACACCACTCCAGATTCATGGCCTCCAGACAACACCGGCTCCAAACTATCAAGAGCTGAAGCCCCTAGGGGAAGGGATGGATTTGATGAGGTCGGAGCAAAAAACACCACCATGGATCTGCTTCCTTGAGCCCGGGACCTACTCTACTACAACAGCATCGGAGCAGAGCCAGTCTGGAACTCTGCTGGATTCGAGGAAAGTACTATTCTTGGTTTTGACAACATCTCTCTCAAAGAATTCAGATCCTGGGCTTTTTAAGCTGGTTGAATCAGAAGAGGAGCAGCTATCAAGGGTAGTAGGGCTCGCACGGATCCAAGATGGGACGGAGATTGTAAAAGCTCCATCTCAATCTGTGCCTTGAGTAAACATCATCCTGTTCATCTCGAAATGGTAAAGTCCAGAGGATCTGGTGAAGATCAGAAGAGTGAGTAGACCTAGCCGGAGAAGGGGACTTGCTGTGTCTGGAAATACGGCTCCAAGTTCTTTGATCAGATGCTCTCAGATCTGAAGAAGATTTGATCGGAGATGGAGAACTTCAAATCAAAACCATCTCAGATGGGTCAGATAGTCCCTTCAGCTCCGAAACCTTTGGCTCTGAAGAAGGTCGGGTCTGTGGTGAAGTCACATCAGGCTAAAAAAAAAAAGTCAGATCCAAGGAACTTCTCTAATCCGTGGGAGGCCTGATTTTCCTCTAATCCGATAAAGACATCCAATAATTTTTGTCTCTACAATGGTCCAGAAGCAGACACCCCTGGGAAGGTTGCAGGGGCATGCATCTTGGAGTCCTTTGAAGTTCCTAGCTTTACAAGAGTCTGAGCTCCAGACGAGGGAAGAAACCCTTTCAAGATTAACTTGTTGCAGCAATCCACCAAATCACAGGGGTAGAGGCCCACGCAAATCTCAGAGTCTTGCTCTAAATGAGAGGCACCTAAGCAACAGACACACCTCTTGTGGGCATCCAAATTTAGAATTTTTGCCCACAAGAGGTGCATCTTTTAAAGCCAGTGGGTTTGTCTGCCATTAGCCTAGTCATACCACACCCACACAAAACTGCAGTAGAGAGGAGCCACGCACACACACACTGCTAACAACTCCTACTGACTAACAGCAACCACAACAAGCAACAACAATAAACTTAGAAATATAGGGAAAGTTTTTTTTTTTTTTTTAAAAGAGAAGAAAAAGGAACAAAGGTCAATGGACATATGGGAGAGAGGGGAAATAACCCTAATGCTTTAAATATCTGTAGTGGAAGTAGAGAATTATTTAGAGCAAGGAAAAGGCTTTAAAAGGTGAAAGCAGAAGAGGGAAAAGAAAATTACAAACTTATCTGAAATGAATGCTTGCGATCAGTTGCAATCACGTCTATCCAGGAAAGTTGTAAATGAGATTGGAGGCATTATGGGAGTGACAGGAGCTCAAGACTTGAATCAGTCTTTTGGAATGGCCACACTGGATCTTAAGTCAGATCCTAAGACCCAGTTGAGAGGAAGAATGAAATGGACAATATGAGATCCAAAGTTAGGAGAAGGCAAAAACACACAGTATTGAATGAAACCTGGTGGCAGAAACAAGATAAAGTCTGGGACTAGGTTAGCATTGGTGGAATCAAAAGGAAGACAGACAAGCAAGAAAAACTGTCAGAGCATGACACAAGGTCATGTTTATACTATAAATCACAAGAAGGCAGAGTTCAGCTGACATGATAAGGGCAAAATCAAAAGACAGAGTAAATGACTGCTTAGGAAATGCCAGCAACAACAATGAAGTTAGCCAGGCAGAGAAGAAAAGAAGATGGCTGGTGGCAACATGTTACATCAAAAATGTCCCAGTCAGATGAGACAGTGAACTGTCATTTGAATAAATCAAGATGGGAAGAAGAAATTAGACTAACTTAGAAGAAATCCAAATTAATAAAGGTAAATGGAGGTTGCTTAGACAAGCGTGAGGTTAAAGATAGCACAAGGCTGATTCAACAAGTCTCTAGAGTCAACTGAGAAGTTGCATCTATGTGGAATTTCACAGCAAAAGAACATTCATCAGCCAGGTGTGATCCAAAAAGCAAGTGTCAATCTGGATGAGCCAATGTTAGTACAAACAGGAGATTTCCTGTTAAAGACCAGAATCACCAGCATTATCAGGACAGTATTGCACCAAGCAAAGAGTTAGAAGGGGCAGCATCCACTTAAAGGATATTCATAAATAAATTTCACAACTAACTACCTTCCTACAGATACTAGGCCCTGCCATCCTTTTGTACTTTCAGAGCAGCTATTCGGTCACCCTCCTAAAATGATGCATTGGTAAGTGCCTTCTTACTGTAGGGTAGTAATATCCCCCTTAATTTCATTTTTTTCTGAATTGTTATATTACTTAAATACATGATTGTTATTTAAAAAAAAGTGTCTATGATGCTATAATTAGACGAGGAAGTGGACATAGTTATGATGCTATAATTAGAAGAGGAAGTGGACATAGTTTGAATTACAATAAGTTAAAGAAGGCACTGGAGGTCAGCTGTCTGATCCAAAAGACAACATAAAGAAAATATGTAGGCAGGACCTGTCCAAAGTCAAGACAGGTGACTTATAAGCCAATAAAAGCAAAAGTTAAATGGGTGAGAGACAACCAAGGGCAGGTTGAAGTCTGGGTAGGTAAAACAGGGGCACTTAAACACAATCATGTCAATGTTAGTGAGAGAATCTGCCTAGATAGGAATTACAATCATAAAAATCAAATTTTAAAACTGCTTGAGAGCATGGTCAGTCAGTCAGCCAGTCAGTGAAGGCATCTAAAAGTCGCTTGAGGTAGTTTCAATGCAGAAGTGAAGGTCACTTCAGAAAGACCCAGTAACCTAATAGCCAAAAGTCAACAGGTAGCTTGAGTGGGTCGCGTAGTGTCAACTAATCACAGAAATGCTAGTCATCCCATTACCCTAGACAGTAATTAAATGGCATTTCCTTGGTAAACAATATCTTATTTTCCTGCATATCCTTAGAAATGCTACATATCTGAATTCGTCAATTCTGACATGACTTCAGATACCCCCAACTTCATCATAAAGTCCCTCCTATATACTTACTGTCTTCACTGTGGGGAAAATATTTACCCCACTTCTGAGATGTGTTCTCACCGTTTTCAATCTGTGATCCCATCTAAAAGATGTTTCCTGCTGGTCCTTCTAGAAGTAGATGCCTATTCTGTTCCCAGTCCTGCAAGGCAGCCATGTCAGTGACCCCAAAGAGTATTATTTACATTAATTTTGTCCTTCTAGACCTAGATGCCTACTCCAACCCCAAAGGGTATTATTTTCATTAATTATGTAAGGGCTGCTGCATGATTTCTGTATTCCTTCCTTTTGGCGTCTCCACCTAATAAAGAATGGATAGTTCTAGAGACCTGAAACAACTCCATCATACTGCTTCCTTGAGAAGTTCTGTGTTTTGCTTACCTCTGAGATGGAGGTGAACACGCAGTCTCAACCACCTGTGTCTTTTTGGCATCCAGTGACTGGAATTCAGCAATCAAAGACTCTAGATCTTCCTGCAAAAGGAAACAAATAAGTCACAATCTTTGTATCTTTTCTTTTACATCTGACAATGTGAATGTGGCCCTCTGAAGCCTGTCACCACTGGCTCCTGCGAGGAGGACAAAACACACCCTACGCACAATAGTGTAAATCAACAACACCTACAGAAGTATGTCAGATTTAAATTGAGCTTCAGAACAAGTTTTAGACAAAGTCACTCAGTAGCAGCTTCTGAATAAACCATGTCAATCTTAGCAATTCCTAAATGTTTTTAATTAAGACCCAGAAAGTAGGTACACTCATAGTCTTCAGGAATCAGGTCAAAATCCATATGCTAAATAAAAGAACTGTCCTGCACAACACATTTTAACACTAAAGCAGTAAACACGGCTGACCATTTTAATAGCTTATGCAGAGTAAATGAAAACAACAGTTTAAAGCAGTGTACTGAACTGCTATAGTCTAGGAAGAAAAGTCTACAGTCTAGGAAGAAAAGCAGAGGGAATAGGTTACTGGTCTGTTAAGAATAACCTCATTTAATTACTTATTTATTGTTTTACAATCAACTCCTTGAGCAGGTCTGCTTTCTAGGATGTAATGGAAAAAATGGCTTCCTGACAAAAAAAAAAACATGCCTCACAAGTGGGCAACTATTATTTCTTTGACTGATGTGCTACAATGACCCACCTGATCAATCACGTACCTGGCTGATCACAAAGTAATAGGCTATATGTAGTTAGTTACACATGGTCAGTCTCTCAGAATGTCAGGTACAATAATTTAACATAGTAAATGTGGAACACATGGCTGCACATTCTGAAAAGTAATTTATTTCACTTGTTTGCTCTATCAGCTTTTAACCTAATCTAGTTAACTAAATGCTTGCTCCCCAAAAGCCAGTCCACTCACATAAACACTATTATTACACCACAGGCAAATATCCCCTAGCTCAACTTATGTCCAACACCAAATTTACACATGGGCTCAGTTAATTAAACCATGCCAGTACAAAGATGTAACATATGGGACAAATACCTAATTACAATCAAATAAAACAAGGATGAATGTTATATAACACCTTGACATCTGCTGCAGAAGAAATCAGTATGGTGGGAGATGTTCACCTAATCGCACTCTCACAAAAAGCACTGTCTCATAATGCAAGGATGCATGTCATACAGTGACAGGGTGGAAAATAAAAAGTATTTCTGGTTTAGCACATATAAAACTAGCACAGTGATTGCCATAGTAAAACAGTCACTGTAAAAACAGCAGAGGACCACAAATTAATACAAACAGTGCCACAATATCACCAACCCCAATCCCTCAGAGTGACACACTCCAGGGATCTATACCTTGTCAAAACAATAAACAAAACATGCTGGAGGGATAGGTTCCTGACTCAGAGACTCCCCAGACTCTGGAATAGGCTGCCCATACATGTCAAGCAGAGCGTCTCCTTGGCCCTCTTCAAAAGGAACCTTGACGACTGGATGGGAGAAAGGAAATTCACCTCGGGGATCACGTCAGTCGCCCTGCTAGACAGGGGTCCAGGGAAGTAAATACTGTGGGAAGAAACAGCCAGAGAATTGTTATGGCTAGGCTTGTATAGGCCCTAGGGTTGATAGCCTAGTACCAACCTATGAACATAACCATCGTATGGGTTCCATAGTAGATTTCAAGCTCTCTCTTCCTCCTTGTTTCATTTGCCTATAATCAGGTATTTGCTACAGATACGACACCATTATAGTGGCATGTTTTTATTGCATCTGAAGCAAATACCTCCTCATACCAATCTTGCAAAGTAAGCCTGAACTGTACATCATATATGGATGAACTGGCCATACAAAAGATGCCCACTATAAGAAAGCTGTGTGAGACAATCAGCTAGAGCAGGAGAAAAGAGAAAAACTGCCACTCTCCAGGGCTACATCTGCAGTTACAGACTTTAATCTTAACTAATTTACACTTTACTCGGGACACTATCTCTACGGTGGCAAATAATAAAAAAGGAGTTGGTGTTGCTGACACATGAACATGCTGAACATGCCTGACCTCACAAGCTCTAAAATACTAACGGCAGATGCTACATCCCCACCAAGCTGTGCACAGCTTAAAAGACATCTAAGGAACTATTTTTATCCTAACAAACAAGCACAAAGCTTACAAGACAAACATGCCACCAAAGTGAGCTGTGTATCCTAACTTATTAGTAAACTTAGCAGGAGTCAGGGAAAAAATGCAGGCATTAAAGGAGCAAAGGAAATGCAGTTGCTGCAAGTTTTATATCCATTTCTTCTGTCTTCACTTAAATTCTGTGACATTTACTCAAATAAGATTTTCTGGCGATTGGGATCTTAGCTTGTTTTATGACTTGTATCACACATTAAAAAAGAAGACATACCCATCGTCAGCAGGCAATCTTCTAAACCACCAATCTGACAAACTGAAGGCTGGAGTGCAAGGTCTTGCCCTGTTGCTGCCACAGTAGGTCTTGATTCAACAGAAGCCTCAGTTGAGGTTCTGAAATTACCTGACGCTGTAGAGGTATCCACAACCAATTTTACAACTTTAGAGCTATTAAAATAATGTGTGTTTTGCCTTGTGTTGGCTTTAGGAATAATCTCTGAATTAGAGCAGTATGTGAAAAGGCATACACAAGCCATGATTACAGTGGAAGAAGACAGCAGCTGCTTTTAATGTCCTTTCTAAGAATTTTAAAAACCAAGCATTCGGAGTGGTGCTGAAGAGACATAGGATCCAGCCACCCTAATTTTGGACTACGACCAAGAACACCTTGCTATCTATTTCCCACTCTATGCTACTGAGGCCCACAAATTATTAGAACAGTCATCCAACACACACTTGAGAACTAGCATATCACTCTCCCCTCGAACCTCTCATACATGTTCATCTGTTGTTCACTTTACACCCTGTTTGAATATAGCAATAACCCATGCCTGGGTGTGGGTAATGCTGGATTTAACCACGGTTGGTGTGGTTTGGTCACGAGGACGAAGCCTGAGTGACCAAACAAAGCCAACCATGGGTAAATCCAGCATTACCCACACCCAGAAGTGGGTTATTGCTATTATACAATGACATTATTTAAGAAAAAAAATTAATTTTCTTAAATAATGGCATTGTATAACGCCTCCTTGCTGCTCTTCCGCAGCTGTCTGGTATTCTGCGGCAGTTCTGATGTACTGCGCATGCGTATGCCTACGCAGTACATCAGAGCTGTGGGCAAAAGCAATGGAGAAAGCAAGATCTCCGTTGCTTTCTACAAACTGTCTTGCTATGTTAAACGAGTTTAGCATAGCGAGACAGCATTAAAAAAAGTAACAGAGAATCTCCGTTGCTTTTTTTAATGCTGTCTCGCTATGTTAAACGAGTTTTACATAGCGAGACAGTGTGAAGCAATGGAGATCTTGCGTTCTCCGTTGCTGTAAAAAAAAAGTTATAGTAATGGAAAAAGTCCAGGCGACCAGACCTTTTTCCATTACTATAACTCTGATTTACAACGTGCACGCTGACCAATCAGCGTGCACATTTTTTGAACATTAATGGAGGGTCTTTGTATAATAACAGTTATATGTACACTACACCTTAGCAAACTCTCAGTCAAATGCTTTAGTGATGTATCACTGAGATATTTGTTAAGCAATAAATGCATCTAAAAAGTCACAAATGTATCTTTAATATTAAACTAAACCTCAATATAACAGTCACTGGTCTGTTGAAATATGGTAAGTGCTCCAGGGGTGAATAATAAGAACAAGAACAGCACAACTGTCTTTCGAGAATGAAAAGCCAGCAATCGGCAGGTTCTGTTATTTTTAAGTCATTAACTCATACTTGGTGTGGAGTGTCACACCTCTAACAGCCTACACACATCTTGCATTCCAGACCACTTTCTGAAAAATAAACTTAAAATAAAGAAATGTAAATATTTTGTGAAAAATAAAAGCTATTAAAAATGCACAGATATGTTATTGCTAAGTATTCTTTACAGTGATAACAGTGAATTCATTATATTTTCCATAAATACTGTACTATATTATAATGCACAAAAACAATATTATAGTTTTTCTTAACATTCACAAACATATTTTTCACATACTAAAAACAAAACAACCTAAATATATAGTGTTGTAACATTTTTGTTAACCAGACATAAGTTTTCACATAAGAAATTCCTCTATGTTTACCAAGATAATTTCTAGAGAAATGAAAACATATGTTTAATTGTATAATTAGCAATACAAATAATATTGTAGTTCCCAATATGTGCAACTTACAGTGCAAATATTAAACAGTTTTCTTCTACAACATCTAAGGTTTCACCTAATGTCATTCAACAGTTTGTAAGTCACTTGATTTTTGAAGTATTAAGTACACATGGAAATATTGTTTATTTTCATAATTATTAACAAACAGCTAGCACTATTTTCAGTATACAGTGATACAAACCAGCACTTTCAGTGAATTGTCTTGTCTCCCAAATTGCTGTTTCACTCCATACACCTCAATAAGATGTAGGTCACTCAGGTATCAAAACAGAAAACATAAATATGAAAATATGAATATTAAGTGGCAAACAAAGATTAATTTCTTCATTGCAGGGCATCCTACATTAAACTCCTTGTCCTTTCTAATACGGCCTATTATTTACTGGTAAGTCACTTGCTTAAAGAAGCCAAACCCCAAAATGGTCCTGGATGCCATAATGAGGTACGGTTATAAACTGGAAGTAAATACAAAATGCAATTACCCTCCTCCTTGGTTCACATATAATTATGTAACACAAGAAAATAAGGTCTGCTCTTCTTAACTTATCCATTCAAAAGTTAAAGCAGCACAGACTGAGTTCTACAGCTATGAAACCATATCAATGTGAAAACAGAATGTACTGTAAATGAACTCACCAGTTAAGAGATGTGCAAAATATTGCAGTACTTCCAAGTCAAGACTGGTGTGGAGTAAAGGCCCTACAAAAAAAGGTATGTGTGTGTGTGTGTGTGTGTGTGTGTGTGTGTGTGTGTGTGTGTGTGTGTGTGTGTGTGTGTGTCTGCGTTTGTCTATGGATTCACTTTGGAATCTCGAAATTCTGAAACATCGAATGTCATATGATTTGAGAACATATGATCCATGTTTAGGAATATCGAAATTAAAAAACAAATCCCAAAGCAAAAAACAAAACTATTTAAACAATTATGCAGGGGGGCAAGCACCCCTGAACCCCCCACACCATAAATATACCAACTCTGAGATTGTACTACAGCAAGGAAAAGGGAAATCTCCCATTCCGCACTGTATGCAGATCTCTGTTTAGAATTTCGAAATTCTGAAACTTCGATCATATGGTCTCGACCATATGAAATTCGACGTTTCAGCATTTTGACAGTCTGAATGGAATCCATATATATGTGCATATATATATATATATATATATATATATATATATATATATATACACATATATATATATATATATATATATATATATAAATATATATATACACATACATACACACACACACGTATATGAGAATCCACAAATGTACTGTTCGGCAGTCAAAGATACGCACTTGGATAAAATGCATAAAAAACAAAAAGAAAAAAACAAGGCAATCATCAGGCTGACTATCATAAAACTCTTCTTTAAGAAAAAGTGAAAAAAAAAAAAAAACTTAAAATGGCGGATAAGCGCTTTCAGGTTAAACCCTTCTTCAGCTCTGCCTTTAGAAGGTAAAATGAAGCACTTATAGTTGAAACCAATAAATCAAAGTTGCTCCTTCCAGGGGCGTGACCAAGATAAGCACCAGATAGCAGCAGATTTCTTCAGCTCCACCTAGAAAAACCTTTATGATAGGAAATTATAAATTTTAAGTTATCCTAGGAAACTTACTTTTACATAAAATATTTCTAGATATCTCAAACTAGGACAATATAAAAAAAATTCTGATTTAAAAGAATTCTGTCAAAACTCTCTGTGGAACATCTCTACTCATCACAATTCTTCAAAATGAGCTTTTCAAAAGGCAACAATCAAGACACCATCTTCAGAAAGGAACTACAATCTTTGATACCTAATATACAGGACTTGACAACTAAAATAGACAACAGTGATACAAAAATTGACAACTTCAAAGAAAAATGCACTAAGCAAATGGCCTTATTACATGAAGATCTGCAACAACAAAAAGCACAAATAAGTGGAATAGAGGAAGCATTAAATGACAGACAACAGAATGCAGAAGGGGAAAACAACACTGAATTCATTCTAAAACAAAATACACTCCTTCAAAATAAACTGGATGACCTAGAGAATAGGTCCCAAAGGAATAATCTAAGAATCTTTGGTCTGCCTGAAAACATCAAAGGCAACAATATGGGAAACTTTTTAACTGCATGGTTGGTTACCTAAAATATTAGACTTGCCAGAAGCCTTTTCCTTTGGCATAGAAAGAGCCTATAGGGATCTATCCTCCTCTAATGCAAACAAAAAAAAAAAACACCTAATTCAGTAATTGTCAGAAAAAAACGGCATGCACAAAAGTTCATATTAAAGTTAATGAAGCTGTCATCAGATTTGATAATGACTATTCCATGATGATTATAACCAAAAGGATTTTTTTTTAGTAAAGGAACTAAAGAAAGCACAAATAAAAACTCATCTACTGTTCCCAGCCAAACTAAAGATATTCTTACCAGATGGTCCTAAAACTTATGAAGACTTAGACTCAGCTTTGACATACATTAAAAAACAAAAAATATTTGACAAAATTGAAGAGATGGGGTGTGCTAGCCCTTCTATGAAAAGAATGGCATCTGAAACTTCATGGAAAACTAGTGAAAAGCAAGAGAGACTGAAAAATAAATAAGAACTTAAACAATCCATCTGCCTTACATAAAGGTGAAAATACATTTCTTATACACAAAGTGTCATCTATTATGGACATATAATATCTCTGACTTTAATATCTTGAAAGTAAAGTTAAAAAATCAGTAGGTTGGTTATAATTTTTTATTTTTTAATAAATATGATACTTTATTATTTTTTTTATTTTTGATAAGCGGTTTAAATATATATATATATATATATATATATATATATATATATATATATATATATACAGCAACCTTAAAACAAGAAGGGAAGAGGGGGGAAATGTTTGTTTATTTAGATAGATTTATTTATGGATACAGCTTTGAATTGTAGAAATACAGCTTTGAATTGTAGAAATACAGCTTTGAATTGTAGAAATAAATGGGTTATAGGCTGTTATACTGTTGTCAACACTCATTTTGGTAGATGTGATAATCTACAGTTAAAATATGTAAAGGTCTTGCACACCATTATAGAAAAGGCATATTGTGTTGCCTGTTATGTGGCTCATGCATTAAACATAAGAGAAGCTGTTAAAAAGGTACAGAAATTTATTTTCTTACAGTTTTCCCACTTAAGCAACTTCAAGAGACAATTTTGGGTCCTCCGGGGCTCAAGAGACATTGCCGCGAGATAGGGAAACCATAACTGTACTCCATTAATCCAAAGGAACTTGTCTGCAGCAGCAAAATGAACTTTGACCTCTAATGATACGTAATCACGATGAGGTGATGCTGGGCACACAGATTCAGGAAGAGAAGTCATTGCAGGGAAGAAAATGAAAAACAAAATGGAACTTTATTCATAAACTGTAAGTTTTAAGCTTGTTAAATTGCAGAAAAGGTCAAAATCGGAATCCTTATGGTATACTTTTCTAACTAGTTTAATGGTGATTTAGCTATTCTGTACTATGTAAATTCCAAAATTATAAGTGTTATACTGGCAAGGGTTTTATTAGAGAAGGTTTGCTTTAAATGATGTTGGAAGGCAAGAAAAGATTTGCTGATGCATTTAGAGAACATATTTAGACACACAATTCTCTTTTTTTTGAGTCTTCAGCTTAAGAATGATTCCTAACTTAGATGTACATTTTTCTAATAAATATGAATTTATCAGCACAAATGTAGCTACTAACTGTGGTTTAAAGGAGAAACATGACAGTTTAACATGCTAGCTTCTAGCCTATGTTACATGAAATCACTACTAATACCTAGATATATGATATAGTGATGTTGTTTAGTTTAGATATAAGAAAATGAGGCTGGAAATAACTTCTTTTGCTCACTTTTATGAAATGCATTTAGCCTTGTAAATAACATGCTTTAAGTCTCTCTTAAGATATAATGTATGTTAAGAAGTTGTAGGAACTTAAAGAAAAAAGTTACACCTTTAAAAGCAAATCATCTGATTTTTTAAGCTGTAATTACTTACATATTTTGTTTTGTTATACCTTGTTATGGCTGTTGTAAAAAACAAATAGCAGAAATCTGAGAAGGTTTGTTAAAATATTAATCAAAGAGAAAGCACTGGAAATGGTTTATTGTTCAGAGTGGGTTTGATGTATTTACCACAGTTTGCATTGATGATATAGATACAAACAACACAGTATATTTTTAGTTGTTTTAACTGACTGCTAAAAATCCTGATTGTCTGCACTACTGATGATTCTCAGTGATTTAACTGAGTGCACAGTTAGCTTTTGGTAACCTAACGTATAAAATGCATTAATATAAATGTTATTTTTGTAAAGGTTTTTTGACATACAGGCATACATAAATTGCCAAAACATCCAACTGAATAGCATAATAATGCAGAAAATGAAAACACTGTTGTAGCAAACTAGCTTTCATTATAAGCTTATTAATGCAGTCTTCCTACATACTTGGTTACTGATTACATAAGAACCTTAAGAAATGAGGCTAATTAACCTTAAATAAGTTCTGGGTGAACATATAAGAAGCAAAGGATTAAACATATTAAGTGAATGCATATACTAGTATAATATTCTATATGTAAACAGTAGTTAATACTGTTGAATTATTTTATAATAGCCAATAGATATATTAGTTTTCCTAAATGTTATACTTAGATATACATGACTGTTAGAAAAATTGTTGTGTCTTTAAACTTCTAGTTGATGCATAAACAAGATACATACTAATATAAGAGTTTACTTACAGACACTAAAAAGTTAAATTCTTTATGCTAGAGTACTGTTGATTTTAAACTTTATAAGTTCTGAACTAGAAATACATACTATCTTATTAAGTTTTAATGTTGGTGAGTCAAATTTCAATATAAAAGTTTGATTAAAAAAAAAAAGAAAAAATGATAATGGAATATATGAAAGCAATTACAAAACAAATACATGGTGGGGTTGTAGTTCTGCTGTTATGGATAGGGTGGCGAATTTGAGTGGCTGATGCTACTCAAGTTAGGAGTTTATAACTGCAGGCAGGGTGCGGGGGTTGTTTTTAAGGTTATGCAATTTGGTTATAGTTGTAAAAACACTTCTTCAAGACATCTACTATTTATAACATACACAAGATATTAATCTCAATTAGATTCAAAATACATCTTACCCATAAAATAAACTCACATATTAATAAATGATAAATGGAAACTCAAATAATAAAGGAAATCTGAATGGAATTGAAGTTAAATGAATATGTATTTAAATTGTTAAACATCCATAATGGTTCTTCTAAAGGTATTTCCATTAAAATTAATGGTTTAAATAATCCATGTAAAAGAGGAAATTTGTTTGGATATCTGAAATTGCACAAATCTAATATAATTTTTTTTGCAGGAAACTCATTTTCTTAAAAAAGATGCATCCAAAATAGATTCAAATAACTTTATTAATTTATCTAGTTCAGAACATTCACAGAAAAAAGCTAAATATGTAGGATCCACTAGTAAAGAAACAAATAATTACCTATTCCTAAAATAATAAGCACATATCAAGATGATAAAGGAATGCTGTGTTCAGTTACAGTGGAAATAAACAATACAATCTGTATCTCAGTCAATGTTAATTGGATACCAGGCATGGGAATAAATACTGTTAAACAACATCTGAATCAAAGTATTCTCTTTGCAAAAGGAAATATTATAATGGCAGGTGATTTAAATTGCATCTTAAATGAAAATTAAACTAGTACTAAAGGCAAAAGAAAGCCATCATCACAGGCCAAACATCTGATAGACATTGTGAATTAATTTCACTTAAATGATATAAATAATCTAGCGATCCCAAATCATTACCCTTTTCTTTCTTCTCTGATAGACATGGATCCTATTCTAAAATAGACAGAGCTCTTATTTTTAATCAATTAACTAATGATGCAACTAAATCTATGATCTCCTGTCCAATATCTAATCATAATTCCATAACTTTTGTATTAAACATCAGCTCAATATTTAATGTACATTTCAGAAGAATACCAGCATATATAACTAAATTAGAAGAATTCAAGGAGTTCTTAATAAATGAAACACAGAATTTTATAAAAATAACCACCCCTGATACATCAGTGATATACATTTGGGATGCCCTTAAAGCATATCTTTATGGGAAAATAAATGGTATAACAACAAAAGGAAATCTTGGGATACAGAACTGAAGGAGCTACAGGAAGAAATAGATAACCTTAAACTTAATCGAAAAGATAACATAAATGACATAAAAGAGAAAATCGTATTAAATAATAAATATTTAGAAATTCTTAGTCACAAAACTATATGTCTAGAAAAACACAAATTTCTGGCATTTTCAAAGAACCCCAAATATTTAAATAGCCTTAAAAATAAAACCACAAGACTCAGAAAACACAGTCATATTAAAGAAATCTATTCTATAAAGAAAAAGACAAAGGTGTATAACATACAAGATATACTAGAAGAATTCAGGGACTATTTCTACAAAGTATTAATAAAGAAGTCAATATGGAATCAAAAGAAAATGTAAAAGATGTATAAATAAATACACTAATAAATGTCTTAGCAAACAACAAGTAGACTTAATAGACAAAAATATCTATTTTACAGACATTCAGACTCAAATTAACAAATTAAATAAAGCTCCTGTGGATGATAGAATTATTCCAGAAATATATAAAATAATGCCCCAAAATGCTTTAATATTAATAGAAAAAGTGTTTTTAACATCTCAGATTCATACTATTTGTTCTCCCTCATGGAAATATACATTTATAGCTCCTATGTTGTTGTGTCTTTCGACTTTTCCCAGTTAGGGGTCGCCACAGCGGAACTCCAGTCCGCTAATGATTGGCAGTAGATTTTTATGTGCCGAGTTGCCAGCTCTGACGCACCACCTTCAACGAAGGTATGCCCATTCACGCATATGTCCACACAGAAGACGCTCTAGCTGAGAATTGAACGGGACATAGTCTTACTGTGAGGCAACAACGCTACCGCAGCACCAACCAAATAAAGATTTAACAAAATGCTCCTCTTACAGACCCATTTCACTACTGAACGTAGATTACAAAATGTTTATGAATATATATGCAGATAGACTGAAAAAACTTCTTCCAAACTTAATCAACGATGACCAGACTGGTTTCATAATAAATAGAAATACATTTGATAATATAAAAAGAACACTTACCTTAATATATTACTCAAATAAGAAAAAAAAAGACTTAATCGTAATATGCTAAGATATAACTTCAGCACTTGACTGAGAGAATTGGGACTATTTGTTTATATTCCTTAAAAATCTAAATTTCTCAGAGAACTTTATAAACTTCCCCCTTATTATTTACTTTAATAATGGAACCATGGGCTAATATCATAAGAACAAACAAAGATACAGAAGGATTCAATATAAACTCAGAAGTAACATCTAATATTCAGCTCTTTGCAGATGATGTTCTCATCAGACTAAATGGGAGTATATCATCAATTTCTGCATTATTTCCTTCCATGGATAACTTCCAAAAAATATCAGGCCTGACTTTTAATAATGAAAAACAAAGATTCTTCCCATTTACCCTAATAAAAAGAATCTAGGAAATTTACCACAAATACAGCCCAGATTCAGGTCAGTTTACCTATTTAGGGATAACACTAACAATACAAAAAATATAATACATCTTAAAATAACAATGAATAATATTCAATCTTTAATAACTAAGTGGAATAAAATCCTCTTTACAATGGAAGACTAACAATAATTAAAATGATCACATTTCCAAAAATAGTATATATTATTCAGTCAATATCATTACTGCCTTCAAAACAAACAGAAAACTAAACTCAATGATGTTAAGATTTCTATGGTATCCAAACAAACCTAGAATAGCTCTAAAATATCATCTAAGTAGTTGGACAATAGGAGGAACAGTCTTTCCTGATCTAGAGTTAGATTCTATTTCCTCTATAATTAAAACCATTTCTTTACTAGTGGATCCTACATATTTAAATAAATGGAAAGAATACTGGGAATTAATAGGTACGGACACATTTATTGGACCCCAAACTTATAAAATTAAACACATTAAACAATACTTTCATTTGGATACTAAAGGAACTTTTTACAGCTTACATTACTCCAAAACATTCATTTAGTTATAATTCCACTACAATAATACATTTTAAAAACTTTATATATAGATACCCAATATACACAAAATGGTCCTTCCTCTTATACCCTTTAGCCTATACACAATGAATAGTTTGCTCTACTGACTCTACTAAAATACTATTATTTAAAGAAAAAGGAGTAATATATTGGTTTTAGTTGATGATGAATAATGAAATCAAAACAACTTAATATACGAGTCTGAATTAGATAATCTCTGGTTAGAATTACAAATTTATAGGCAATTTCTCATAAGTAAGCTAGAATTAATAACACCTACTAATAAAGAAGTTGTTCCAATGTTGTTAAACTATTTAGTTACAAATATACAACATAAAACTATGTTCAAAGTCAAGTTACCACAAATAGATAATAAGAGATGAAATATATAGCTGTTCAGAAGGCTTTTGGAACTTTTATATTTCTGTTAACATTGAAGAACCAAATGATCAAGATATGATTATCTTAGAATCAGCTAGTAAAACAACGTCTTCACTTAGATGGAAGTTATATACATGGAAATGTATGCATAGGACATTCTACATACACACTTATAATGAGTAAGATTACTAAAAAAGAAAATGTATGTAAAAGATGTAAACTAGAGAAAAATGCTGACAGGACACGTTTTATGATTGCAAGGAATTAAAATGTTGCTGGGAAAAGTAAATAACTTTTTACAAGCCATATTTACTGCTAACTTTACTATAACTAAATCTGTGGTCCTCATTAACACACCTATACATTGTAGTATTAAAAAAATTAAACTTCCTTTGTTATAGTCAATATTGGCAGTGGCCAGAAAAATTATAACTAGAAATTGGATTTCAGATACACCACCTACATTATTTAATAAATTTAAACATATCATTACAGATGTATGCCATACGGAACGTTGGACAATTAAGTCAAGAACATCAAGAAAAACATATTCATATAATATGTGGGTTAGTCTGCAAGAAATGTATTACAACATGAAACCTTGATTTAAACATATGTTTTTGAAATGTAGATAAGTAGATGTCTTTGTAAATACCTCAGTTATGTTGTGTTTTCTATAAGCTATATACTAGATCAAAAGTTAAACCCATGTAAAAATTATGTGGTTATATTTGTTTATTTGTAAAATTCAATAAAATTGTTTTTTTTTTTAAAGTTGCTCCTTTCAGACACTGCCTTTTGGTTATCCAGTGTCTTTCACACAAACCTACACCTCTTCAATGTGGATACGTTCACACTCAAATCAAATATCCACTGTAATTCTGTTATCCCGCTAATTACATAATATCACAGCAGACTTTAACAAATCTTTTCAGACACTGCCTTTTACTTGACCAATTAGTGTCTTCCGGAAGAATCTACATCTCTTCAAAGCAGATAGGTAAAAACTAAAGTCAAATATCCAATAAAACTGAAGTTCTGTTATCCAACTAATCACACACTGTTGCAGTAGAATTTACTTTCATTAGACATGAGGTCGTTAGTGGAAATAATAAAAGTGTGTGTGTGTCTTTCGGCTTTTGAACTCCGTCCGCTAATGATTGGCAGTAGAGTTTTACATGCTGGCTTGCCGGGCCTAACGCACAACCTTCAACGAAGGAACGCCCATTCACGCATGTCGTCACACAGTAGACGCTTTAACTGAGAATCGAGCCTAACTGTGAGGCCACCACCACCGCAGTTCAGTGGAAATAATAAAAGTAAAGATATAAATAATAAAAATAAATGGTTCAAACTTTGTAAAATGTTCACAGTATATATTCAGTTCTTCTTCCAAAATATCTTTAATTCTGAATGGGCTACAAAGATCTAAGGAGTGTGTATATTTCATAAAGCGAATCAAGTCTCTCCATTCAGTCATTGTCTATATTACATCCAATCATAGGTTTCTATGCAATTTACGCCCCTTAAGGGCAGGTTTGAGAGGTAAATTGGAGTTTATACCAGGTGTCTGAAATGCCTGTAGTTCCGCTATTCATCTCATTTCATGCTGCACAGTTCGTATTGTAAAATCACCACCTCAAATATTTTCTTTTACTACTTGCAAGACTATAAACAAGAATGAATGTCCTGAATTTTCAGAAATATGTTTACATAATGGACTCTTCATACCGCCTAGCCGAATGTCACCAATATGCTTGGAGATACATTTCTTTAACCATCTGTCAGGTTTACCCAAGGAAAAACAGTGACAAGAGACACATGTCACTCATATATATACATATATATATATATATATATATATATATATATATATACATATACATACATACATACACATACATTATTTATATATACACACACACACGTGTATATATATATATATATATATATATATATATATATATATATATATATATATATATACACACACACATACACATACACACATACATTATTTATATATATATACACACACACGTATTATATATATATGTGTATATATATATATATATATATATATATATATATATACACACACACACATACACATGTATATCACGTGCTGTGTCTTGCAATTTGCATATTCATAACATCTGTAGGGTCTTCCAGAAACTTTAGGTATAAACTCATTTTCCAATGAAATATATCTACAATCGAACCAGACCTGCATGGAAACGTGCCAACCCTATCCATTACATTGTTTGTATAGCAAAGCAGCTGGTTGAGATTCTTATTTCTCCTGAAGCTACATGAAGGTTCATTGCCAACAATATCTTTGCTGGTTGGGTCAAGTAGCTATATCTTCCAGTTACTCCTAATGATATTACAAATATGCTTAATGTCACTGATATAGGTGAGAGTAAGTCTATTTCTCTGAGTGGGAGGCATACTCAGCTTGGTGATCAGGCCAAAATATTTCTCGTGTCTAAAGTATGGTCTTGCTTTAGTTTCCCATACCACATTTATATTGACCATCTCTTTCTTTATTTCCTGTCGTTTGTAACCTCTATCTTGAAGCTCCAGGTCCAAATTGCCCATCTCCTTAAAAAAGTCTTGATCAGTAGTGCAGAGTCTGGAAGATCTGTAGATCTGATTCTTTAAAACATTAGAAAAAACAAATTGTGGATGCGTGTTCCAGCTGTGCAAAAGATTAGTCTTTCCTGTAAAGTCCAGTGCACATATCACCTTTCTCATCCACAAAGAGTTTCACATTAAAGTAGTTAATATCCAAGGCAGAATAGTGCATGGTAAACCTTAAAAGGTCTGTGGTCATTTGTAAATATGATACAAAGTCCTTTAGCATAGTAGGAGTGTCTCCCCATATCAAATATATGTCATCCACAAAACGTTTGTAGAACTTAACAGTTGATCTAAATGGATTGTTGTCATTCAATACCATGGATGTCTCCCAATCAGCTAATACCAGACTGATATGGCTGTTGGCACAGGTTGTGCCCATAGATACACCCCATCTCTGCCAATAAATGCCCCTGTCAAAAATAAATACATTATGTAGAATTAAATCTAGTAAAGCGCATATAAGTTCTAATTTGATGGAATCAAAATAACCGTTACATTCGAAAAAAAACGTTTAACTGAAGTGACACCACAGTCATTTGGTGTAAAGGTGAAAAGACTGTGGATGTCTAAAGTGACCATTAGATGATTTTCTCTAGTGTCCATCGAATTCATGAAGTCAGACAGCATATCCCAAAAGTGTCCAGTATCCTTGATAATGGTAGGAGTTTGTTCAATTTTTTTGCAGCTGGTATTCAACACACATCGACAAAGGTTCTGTTGCCCATCTGTTCCCTGATATGATGGGATACATCAGAGAACTATTTTGATCCTTATGCATCTTGGGGAGTCCAATGATAATTGGTATGGTGGGATGTTCTATACTTAAAAAAAATCAAAAAGATTGTTTGTGATGCTATTTAGTCGCAGAAGCTCAGACAGCTTTATATGAATGCTGTGAACCATTTTCAGAACCTGTAACCTGTTAATACCAGTGTACGTTGCTTCATCTTTTAGCATCTGTATCATTCTTTCATTATAGTCTTGTTTGTTTAATAAAACAATCCTACCACCTTTGTCTGCTGGTCTAATAACCCAAGTGTCTGAAAGGAGCCATTTGATTTAAGTCTGTTATAACGTTATGCAATCTGCTAGACAACAGAATCACAATATTACTGGATAATTGATTTGAGTGTGAACCTATCCACACTGAAAAGGTGAAGATTCATGTGGAAGGCACTGACTGGATAACTAAAAGCCAATGTCTGAAAGGAGCAACTTCAATTTGTTAGTTTCAACTATAAATCCTTCATTTTACCTTCTAAATGCAGATCTGAAGAAGGGTTTAACCTCAAAGTGCTTATCCTGCTATTTTAAGTTTTTATTTTTCACTTTAGAAGACTTTTATGACAGCCTGGTGATCACCTTGGCTTTGTCTTTTTGTTTTATATATATATATAATATATATATATATATATATATATATATATATATATATATATATATATATATATATATATATATATATATATATACACACATGCATACGTATGTATACACACACACACACACACACACACACACACACACACACACACACACACACACACACACACAGACACACGCACAAAATACATACATACAGTGGGTTTCCTTTAGTGCTTCACAAAAAATATACTTTTAAGTCTTTTTAACATTTTGTGATTCACTTTCTTCCACATAGATAACAGCTTAACTTTATTGGTTAACATGTATAAATACATCATAACCAGCAATGAACTACCAGGTTCACTTCTAAGCTCATCGCATTTGATTTCTGAAACTCGATCACTCTTTATAGAAAATACACAAACAATCAAAAAGGTGAAACAAGCCATCTTCCTTTAGCTAGAATCTCTGCTTATGACATAAACAAATTTGCTGGTACTATAAAATAAAAACTGCATATTCAGATTTCTCAAGTCAGACAGGGACATTACTGTAGACTCCTAGAAATTATAAACTGGCTGCCACTAAAAAAGGGTGGGGGGGGGGGGGTTAGAAATAAAAATAAAAGAGTGACAATCCACAAACACATGCTAATGTCATACATTTTGTAATGCTTTTAAAGAAGGTTGACAGAGTGATATTACAAACAAAATGCATTCATTGTAAAGCTATGATCAATAAAAACAGTAAACAGCAAAAAGAAGCAAGAAATTTAACCCTTTTTCAGCAGCAGAGAGACACCAAATCACCAAAGGATATTAGTGTTTAACTGGTTAATATGAGGAAGAAAGCAGTGCTAAATCTTTGTCTGGGATTCTGGATCTCATTGGGACTCTTACATTTTTTTCTAGATTCGTAGGTGTTTATTAGGCTAACGACCAAAAGGGCCTTTTTAAGCCTAGCCATGCATCCCAAATCTCTGACAAGTTCTGGTATCTTTGATAAGTACAAACTTGGGAGGTGAAACATTTACAAGCAGGGACCTATGAGATAACCACTTACAGGTGCCAAACCAGGGATGAATTTCATGTTCCCTTTCTAATTGTCCAAGTTACACTCTAATTCGGTTAGGGAGGAACTCTGCTTCACATGGATAGGGAGCCTGCTCCAGAGAATGGGTAGTCAGTGGGATACATACTTGTCACTCCAGCAGGTCATATTTATATCACTGGCAAGGTTCAAGTCTTTAGAGGGGGTAATTCTGGAGCTGTTTATTTTGCGGATAAGCAGGAAGGCAACAGCCTGATCTCCACTCAACAACCTTTAGGAGGCAGAATAAGGGTAGAGGGCATTGAGCCAGTCTGCACAGGACATGTTACTTACACTTTGTATTCTTTTAGTTTGGAACCTCTATGGGCATTTCAGTTACAGGATATGCCCAGTCAGGTACATACCAAAGGGGACATTGTACTCAATGACAGGTCTCATAGATGTTGAGTACAGCAGAACAATGACTTTCTTGGACCTAGATGCCATACCTTTGTTTATAAGTTGCACACAACATATAATGTTTTCCTCACTACTGTAAACATGTGATGGTTAAAGGCTACATTACTGTCTGTGTCCCAAAGTCCCTGACTACTGGATCAACTCTTAGGGGTGTGTTATCAGTATGATAGTTACCATGGGTGGATGACTTTATGAAGGATACTATTATGCATTTCTTGGCATTTAGTTTTAGTCCATGGCTCAGGCACCAGTTGTTTGTCTGTGTCAGCCCTTCCTGGAGAACATTTGTGTCAGTGGGCAATTCAATGGCAACTCCTAATTCGCAATCATCTCCAAATTTAGTTAGCCTGAGGCCACTGACATTGGCCTTGGCTTCAGAGAAGTAAATGCCAAAAAGAAGCAGTCACAGGACCGATCCCTGAGGGACTCAGCTTGTGACTGGCTTTTTTGTAGAGGTGGACTCCCCAAGTTCTAACCTTCTGGGGTCCTGTCTGTGAGCCAACTGGCTATCCACTGGGTAACATAAGGGTTTGTGCTCAACTCCTAAGTTTATCAACAATGCCCGAGTGGGTATTGTGTCAAGTGCCTTGGCCAGGTCAAGGTAGACAGTGTGAACCATTTTGCCTTCATCCATTGCTTTGGTAACCTTCTCAAAGATTGCTGTAAATTATTTGTGCGGTAATATTTCCTGAGGCGCCCTCATCCTTATTTGTTGTTCCTCAAGACAAAACCATTGTTAACAATTCTTGGATATCACAGTTATCTATTTGTATAATGTCATTTTAGGTGCAAGCATGACTTGTAGCACTTTGCAAACCACAGCAAGACCCACTCTCAGGATGTAAAATTGTGACCAGTGATTTAAAATTCAAAACTACAGAAACAGTGTAGTCTCCCTTAGATCATGCAAGCTGACACACATTCCTTTCAGAAACAATGTCAGAGCTGAACAGTTAAGGTAAGGTACATTTTACCATGGCAGTGAATAAAATGGACAGAAGGACTTACTGGGCACAAATGACAGCAAGTAATACTGCAGGGAGAAATGAAAACTCTGGGATGAGATTAACTACATGGCAGAGTAGACATGTCCTTTAAGAAAAGTGAACAATTTATTTGGATAAAGGGAGCAGAATATTGGCAGATTTTAACAGACCGGTGGGGAAGAAGGAAAGACAGGACAGGAAAGACAAAACCAAAAATGCAAAAAGAGGGTAAAAGATATTAAATGCACCTGCCTTGACAAACATATTATACAAAATGAGATGACATACACAGAAAATTGTAAATCCAGTACAGACTAAATTTTTGTCAGCTAGAAAATAAGAATTACAAAACACATTAAATAAATGGGATTATTAGATCACAAGGCAGTAGAAGTGTTCAGATGGCTTCTCCTAAGTTTAGCGTCTCATTTCACTGAAACTTTTACCAGATAAAACAAAATGGTCAAAGCGGAACCCCAACTACATACCAAGTGCAAAGCAGTCAACAATGAAGATAAAAAGCACTCAGACAGCTGCTATTTGCAAACAAACGCCTTTAATGACACAGCACACCACATAGAAAGAACAATGCTGAACACAGTTTCCAGTACGTTTTCGTCCAAGACTTCATCAGAAAAGCTACATGCATCACCCCCCCCCCCCCATTTTATACAAAAAACATTTCCTCAATAAAACAATAAAACAATTCATTAAGCTATTAAGCCCAATTAACTCAGTGGACATACCACAAATACAACCAAGAACTTGTAGTAAATAAAGTGTTTAAACTGAATAAAAATGCTGTAAAAAACATTCCATTAAATCATTACATACCTTTAAAATCTAAATAATCCCTATTCCTTAACACAATCAATAATACAAACTAAAAAATTTTAATAAATATCTATGACATCAAAAATGTGAATGTATATTAAAAGGTGAATGCATATAAAAGGCAATGTTTTGCTGCCATCGAGTGACCTAAAGGTTTATTACATTAACAAATGTATTATATTAAAAGTGTCAAACTATCTAAAACATGGAATAGTCAAAACATTATGTTAAAAAAATCAAACTTGTAAAACCATTTAAAACTGTCAAATACTAAGGGATATATAGGGTTTGAATATGTAAAAGATTGTTTATATACATAATTAAATAAGAAAGGTGCTTAAACACCCTATAATTTGGACGCTATTAATTTCAGTACAGGTGCAAGGGAGACCATCTCATTGAGCCTTGGACATCTGTTCGCCTCGAGGACCAACTGCCAATAAACTTCTCAATATTCAATTTGTGCCTCCCATGGTCCCCCTCGAATATCCATCTCAACTTCTTCTAGCACAAAAAAAAAAAAAGTAGCCTCTTTACATGTCAATGCATACTTATACAGAGCATTCCTATTATTGCCCTTTTTAATATCATAACTGTGCTCGTATATTCTTCTTTTTAAACTCTTTCCTACATAAAAACCTCCACATTTTCCACATAGGGCCAAATAAACTAGCCCCTTAGAGTGACAGTTAGAATAACATTTTGCATTGATGCGCCTATTCCTACTAGGGATGCAAACCTCTGATTTGTTAATAATAAAAGGACATTGTGGGCAAGAACCTCATTTATATGTCCCTACCCTTCTAGATCTTTTTTCTGTGCCTCTCTTTTCTAAAATATTTCTAATGCTTTTACCTTTCCTAAAAACAAATTTTAAAGGATAGTTCAGTTCAATATTCAGATCAGATAACTTACTAAACCTATCCCATTCCTCTTTCAGAATCGTAGTAATGGTTCCTGCATCCCCACTATAATCCAACACAAAAATATTTTCAAACCTATCCTTGCCATCATTTCCCTGTTGGGTAACACCCATCTCATTATTATCCCTCCCTAAAATAGGTGCAAACCTATTACTTCTGTTTTCTAGGACTTCATTAAAAATGTCATTAATTATTTTCTCTGGGTATCCCCCATCAAGGAACATATATTTCAAAAGGACACCTTCTTGTATAAAATCCACATCCTCTGAGGTCATTCTACTACCCCTGATGTATTGACCTTTCACAATGCTCCTTTTTTGGGTAAATGGGTGGGAGCTCTGAAAATGTAGAAATAATTACAGCAGGTAGCTCTTCTATGTATGTCTGAAGTGAATTTATTACTGTCATAGTCCATCCCTATATTCACATCCAAGTAATCAATGGAACCCTGTCCTATTTTATAGGTAAACCTAAAAAATTCTGTACCATTGGTAATATATTTCAAAAATTCACCAAATTTTTCCTCACTCTCTCACTCCAAAAAAGGCAGATGTCATCCAAAAAACGTTGACCGAAGACCAAGCAATCCTTGTACACAGAATAAAAGATAAATTTCTTCTCCCACCAGGCTAACACCAAATTTGCAAAGGTTGGGGCACACATTGCACCCATTGCCACTCCAATCAACTGGCAAAAGAATTCTCTCTCAAAATAAAGAAAATTATGTTTTAAAACCAATTCCATTAAGGTTAAAATCAAATAAATATGTTTATCACTAAAATCCTTGTTGTCCCTTAAAATTCTTCTAAAAATTCCAAGCCTTCTTTGTGTGGGATGGAGGTAAAAAAGTCAACAACATCAATTGTAATAAAAAACATATTTTTCCTAAATAAATTATTTTTCACATTTCTGAGGAAGTCGAAGGAATCCTTAACATTTGTTGCATTTATAGAAATATTTTTTAACCAAACATCCAACAGACACAAATTGAATATCGAGAAGTTTACTGGCAGTTGGCCCTTGAGGCGAACAAATGGCCAGGGCTCAATAAGATGGTCTCCCTTGCACCTGTACTGAAATTAAGAGCGGCCAAGTTATAGAATGTTTAAGTACTTTCCTTATTTAATTATGTACATAAACAATCTTTTACATAATCAAACCCTAAATATCCCTCAGTATCTGACAGTTTTAAATTACCATTAAATGGTTTTACAAGTTAGATTTTTAACATAATGTTTTGACTATTCCATGTTTTAGACTGTTTTGACACTTTTAATGTAATACATTTATTAATGTAATAAACGTTTATGTCACTAGATGGCAGCAAAGCATTGCCTTTTATATGCATTCATCTTTTAATATACATTCACATTTTTAATCTAATACACATTTATTAAAATTTTTCACTTTGTATTACTGATTATGTTAAGGAATAGGGATTATTAGATTTTAAAGGTATGCACTGATTTAATGGAATGTTTTTTACAGCATTTTTATTCAGTTTAAGCACTTTATTTACTGCAAGTTCTTGGATGTATTTGTGGGATGTCCAATGAGTTAATTAGGCTTAATAGCTTAATGAATTGTTTTATTGTTTGCTTGAGGAAGTGTTTTTTGTACAAAATGGGAGGGAAGTCTTGGACGAAAACGTACTGGGAACTGTGTTCAGCGTTATTCCTTTTATGTGGTGTGTTGTGCTGTGTCATTAAAGATGTTTGGGGGCAAACAGCAGCTGTCCGAGTGCTTTTTAAAATGGTGAAAGCTTCAGCTCAACAATACAAAGCAAGGAAGTATTTTCCCATGGGAAAGACTTCTTGCACCCCCCCCCCCATGCAAGGGTGAAACATTACACGAACTTATGTACAGTAACTCCATGATCATGCAACTACAGAGGGAAAAAAGCAGTCCTAACTGCTAGCACACAGAAACAATGCACAGCACTAGCAGTGATACCCAATGCAAAAACCAATAAGGCAGTTCAGAATCAGGGAAAAGCAACATGTGAATTTCAACTCATCAACTTTACACTTAACCATGTGAAGGAAAAATAGTAATGTGATGTAAAATTAAAGAAACTTACCGGAAAGGATAAGTACTATTTATATGGTCAAGACATAAAGCTACTCTTTAGGAACCAGATGCAATGGTACGGTGTATTAAAGGCATATGTTAATGATGAATATTAGTATACCAAGAAAATAAATGCAATAAGCAAAGAAACAGAACAAGAGAAATGTAAAATGAAAGTACAGCAAGCATCAGAAATGGAAGTTGACAGACCAAACATAAGAGGAATGACAGGAGGCTAAAATATATTATAAAAAGTAAAAAAATATATATATTATTCCTATTTTCTTTTAGTGATAGCTTAAAGAAAGGAAAACCTGTGCATTAACAATTACAAGACAAACAATGAAGAGTTAAAAAGAGGTACGGAAGGTATGTTAAGAATAATGCAAAGCTATGCATACTAAACGTTCAGTGGAAGAAAATGTAAACAATCAGTAAAAGAGAAAAATGGAAATGTAAAAAAAGACACACACACACACACACACACACACACACACACACACACACACACACACACACACACACACAAAGAATTTGGTGCAACAATAAGTCAGCATCAAGAGGACACATGGAGAAGATGACCTATGTTATCATTTTTATAAAAATCAGGAAAAATGGCACATAAAGGGTTTTATAAAAATGCTAAATAAGTGATATGAGCACAGTGATCAATGTACAACTAATAAAATGCTTATAAAATATGGAAAGTAAAGAATTACACAAATGATGACCAACAGCACTTGTGATTACTGTCCACAAACCTTTAGCGAGAATATCACAGGAAAAAAGGGCAGAAGAATAATAAGAGTATTGGTGAGAATAAAAATAAATTTGCTGGTTGACTGGCTACTCTAAAAACTGCCCCCATATATTGCATGCATCCTTATCCATGTAGTCTGGATGTAGCTGCAAAATACACACTTGACATGGAACAATCTTCTTACCTAGTAAATAAATTAAAATTCAGTTAAATAATTTTATAGGAGTACAGTCATGGGAAGCACAGTAGTGCATCAGTAGACCCTAACTGTAGACATGTACAGACTATGCATCTTTATTATAACCATGAAAAACTGACACAGTTGACATGGGAATGTAAACAATGAAATACATATACATAATACCTATCAGTTTGTTACAGTACCCTTCGGGTGTACACAAACTTTCTTACCATTACTTTTACTTTATTCCTTACATGCATACATTTTTAACTAAACAAAAATATATGTATGTATGTATGTATGTATATATATATATATATATATATATATATATATATATACACATAAACACTTTGCAATAACAGCAACAGTCCTGTATACATATACATAAACACTTTGCAATAACAACAAAAGACATGTATAACAACAAAAGGCATGTATACATTATTTGCTATACATTACTCAATCAGCCATCTGTTTTATTATCTTTGTACTGCTCTGTTTTGAGTCTGAGTCATGACTGAAAAGGGTCTGTGAAATAGCCCACCTACTTAGTCAACAAATGAAATACAAAATATAAATGTTGGAAATTCATCTGATGACATCACACACTAGAAGAATGCAGATCTGCATTAAAATTCCTGAAACATTTCAATATATGATAATGCAATAATAAAACCATTTTTTTTTTCAAGTGGGAGCAGAACAAAGGAAAGCAATAAGGTGAGTCTGCCGTCTAAGCTTGTTTGGAATGTACATGGAAAAAGTAATGAAAGAACTTAAAAAGTTAAAGTTAATAAAGAAATGTGTGTAAAGGAAGGAATACAACAATCTAAGATTGTTGCATATATAAATAATACATGCCTCATTAATGGGAACATATACAGAAAACGTGTATAATTCCCATATATTTAGAATAATTACTAGAGTTAATTTTCAGGGAATCTGGGAAACAAGATTAAACCCAATTAAAACAGAAACATTTGCAGGGAAGCAATAACACAGTTCAACCATTTACTCAGTTTGAAGCAAAGTGTCTTTATTATATCTGGAATTAAATGAGGAGAAACAAGCAGACAGCATGTATACAGAAAAATTACTCATGAAACAAGAAACAACGAGAATATGAGAACATTAGTAATAACAGTAAAAAATGGAAGATGGAAATGTGGAAACACTTGAAAATGTACAGTAATATCACAACTTTTCTAGGAAGATTCTTGGGAAAAGTATTCTGCAGAAATTTAGGAAGCAATAATCAGAAGAGAATGAACTGGAGAAGAAAGAATTTGCAAGGAAAATGGGAAAAAGATGCCATTTACAAGAAAAATGCAATCTAAGGTGCAGGGAGATAGTAAATTTAGTGCTTTTTTACTGATAAAAAACTGAGGGATTTTGGTAAGAAGCAAAAACTTACTTAAAATGTCAGCCATCATGTAATGATATGTAGAGAAAATATAAAATGTTTCAGTGTCTCCATTTGGCAGGTAAGATTTTGATTTAATGTCACTTCCAAAGACCGGTGTCTTAGCAATGGGGCATCTCTTTATGATATGACAATGCCAGGACTGTAATCTATATCCAAACACTTGGATGGAATACAATCTACACCTTTCTGACATTCTTAACATCAAAATTCAGTCTGCTATCTGTGGATCATGCCTGCCTTCCTAAAGTCCTCATGTGGGTACCTTGCAAAACAGCTAGTACCTGCCCTAATGGAAGATAACACAATAACTATAAATAGTTGTATCATCCAGTATACTGGCCCAAAGTCCTGCCTACTTAATACCTGCAGCAGCATGGACTTAACTCACATAGCCATCAGCCCCATACATCATAGGTTACTGATCACCCTTCATATGATTATCAGATCACTATACTGGAGCTCAGTAAAGAAACAGATCAGTGCAAATGATCTGCTGTCCTACCTTGCAAATATATTTACCCTTCTTTTTTGAAGAACAAATACAGCACACTGCTCACATTGTGCCCGACTAACTTTAGCTTCTACCAGCAGATAAAACAAACAGCTCGCATGTGCGCTTTTTTTTTGGGGGGGGGGGTCTAGATTTGTATCAATAACGGCTATCTGAATCTAAATATATGAAAAATGCAGATCCCTTACAGACAAGTCCTACTCTTACTTATATGTCCGCTGCTGTAATGGAAATGTTGTAGGAGCATGCTGAAACAGTCAGGCTTTATAAGTAAAAACACTATACTGTGATTACTTCATACCAATTAACTGTGTACACTATTCCCAACACTTATTTACAGATCTCAGCTGTAAAAGGTTACTTGTTCGTAGATGACAGACATCTGATAAAGCAAAGGGTGGTATAAGAGCACAAAATAAAAAACCAGGAATCACAATTATTAAATTCTAAAGGAAAGTCAGTTATTCATATATGAAAATGTGTGATCGCACGCAGTACAGAAGTTTCTTGGTGAAACCAACAGGCTCTAATTAAAACTTGCGTCAAGTCACGGGATGTTCGCTAGGAATACCATGTAAAAGAGGTACTACATTAATTGGCATCAAAACATTCAGACTGTACATAAATACAACTCTGCCAAAAACACATCTAGAATCCAGTATAGGGTTCCTGTTCCCCCAAAACTACTGCTTTTTTTCCAAAGCTTGATGACCATTTGCAAGTTGTCAAACCTAAGTCATCCAGATACTATTTTTAACCCTGTTGGGCGAGGATGTGCCCCAATACAAAGCTAGACTATCCAGTTCAGGTGTACCCAGTTGCAGTACCTCTTCTTTCTTGGAGCGCTTGGAAACCTTCTTCTCCATTTTTGCTGCTGTTTTTTCAGCACCTTTCACTTTTTTCTCTTTTTTGCCTTTCTTCCCCATTGTGTCAGTTGTAATAAAATGCAATAATCTCTTGTACAGAACTTTAGTACAATTCAGCAGAGTTGCAAAGCACACATGGGCAACAAAACGTAAACACTTCCTGGTCAGATAACGTAATTTCCGGACAAGATATTCGTACTTCCTACTTGCCAAAGTAAAAGGTTTGACCTCGCATACATACCTCTCAAGTGTACCTCATTACGAGGAACGTATCTCATGTGGGGTCTTAAATAGTTCGTGTTCCTCGAAGTTCCACATTGAAAGAGTCTCTCACACATTCAGTGTTAGGATTTTTTTTAAGTGAAATCCATGGTAAATAGAAATTAATCATATTAATTCATTAAAATATCTTCTTTATCAGTAAAACCAGCATATTTTAACCATCCTATAACCTTCCTGGTTGAGGTTATTAGTAAGCCATTAGTATGTGTTCCACATTTTGCCCATTTGTTCCATATTATGAGGGCTAGTGTTTCTCATTTTGGAGATGGGTTGTGAGCTATGCTCGCGTAGAATGTTGATTGGCATGTTTTTTTTTTTTTTTTTCTAAGCCACTGGTGGAAGACGTAATAGTGTGTAAAAGGGAGAAAAATTCGTTATAGAAATATAGCGATGGGGTACACCTATTGTATGTCGGGGCGTAGTTTGTAGAGGCTTGCGCTTCACAAATAAGCTAACTGCGTGCATAGTTCTCAACCAGTCAGGGATAAAGTTTAACAGAATCAGGACTTTGGCGGAATAAAATAATGTTGATTAATATACATTTTGTGATCTGGAAGAAATCTAGAACTCTTAATTATTACCATTATTTGTAGTATATAATTCATCACCTTTCCCCAAAATTAATCAGTTTTAGGAGGGATTAAGGAGGACAGCGCTGAAACTGTTCAGAACACAGGCCGTTGCGTTCTTTCACGGTATTATTTTCTTCTGTAGTTGCAATATAGCTCTGAAATGCTTGTGCCCAGAATCAGGGGCACTTTAAAATGGTAATACTGTTTTTTTACGGGAGATGTTTACAGAGTACAGGAATGTGACCTGTAACTGTGATTATTTAGCTGTACTGCATCATAGCTTATCCCTTCATCGCTAGTTTTACGAAGGACGACGCTAAACTTCGCCTTCGAGACAAAATCAGGGACGTCCGTGAAAAATAGGATAAGTTGAGGTATATAGAATCAAAAACACTAAAGTAATTGTTGTATATTTTTGAGCCAGTGAAATAGGGTTACCACCTGTCCCACTTTGCGAGGGACAGTCCCTCTTTGGGCAGTTGTGTCCTGACAAAAAATTGTAAAAATGGCAAATGTCCTGAGATTTTAGGACAAAATTATTTCCTATATTTTATGTAATAGTTGCATAAAACAGTTACTCTGTATCTAAAATACCTAAATGTTATAAGAAACAGAATAAACAACTAAAATGCTACAAGAATAAGCTTTTATTTAGGCAAAAAAGTTAAGTTCTCTCCTTTGTACTGTCTGACCATGGGTATGTGTCGGCCTGTAAAATCTGACGTTTGTACCAAAAATGTCCCACTTTGGCCATTTGAAAAGGTGGCAACCCTACAGTGAAAGCTTTGTATTTACTTGAGCGTTGGAGTTTAGATGGAGCACTCCATCGGGAGTAATTATATATTGTGTAATACTTTATAATGTTATGTTGTTACATATTCAGCATTCTCAATGTATTAATTGTATTTCTCCTTTATTTCTAAACAATGCAAATATTGTTCTTCTCGCCACTGTTATAATGTGTAACATATATGACTTTTATATGACCACAGCATTTAAGTTACTATTATAAGGCTGTAAGGCTGTATTGTACCGTTGACAGCATGTAGGGTTTGTATTGCTTTCCTGTCTAATGATATGTTTGTCCATAGAATTGTAGAACATGTAATATAATACCTTGTTACATGGAAAATTTCTGCCTAGGCTCCTACTGAAAAGGGGCTCATTCTGTCCCAGCTGGACTACCCCAATAAACAAATGCAAATACAGAATTGTAGCTAATGTAGTTTCCGAAGGGCCCAGAACTCACATTAAGCACAGAAGTGTTTAATTTCAGCAGATTATGTGGCGAATATTGAGGAATACTATGGCAAATTGGTTCACACTGAATAGCAGGACATGGCCAAAGCCCTTGGTACCATTCTACATTCTGGCATCATTGACAAAGTAATCAAGCTAAAAGTAAACCCCTTTGTTACCCAGTGGACAGCAAAACGGCTGACATACAGTGCCCAGTCTTTATGTGTTGAAGGCACACTCAACCAAAAGAGTAGTTATCTATAGTGTACTCCAGGGATCTGTACTGGGATCACTTCTCTTGGGTAACTACTACTGTGATGTCAAAGCTGACACCAAGGGTCCATGGCTGACAAATGCAGACTGGAAGCAGTCATAAACACCCCAACTGACCACCAAATTCTCCAAAAGGGCATAATGCACACTCTCAAGTGATTCTTCGGCCACAGCCTCAAACTAAATGCCAAGAAATGCAGCATTGTGTGTCCTTTGACAAACTCGGGTATCCATACTTCTATCACAAAGGAAACACTGCCCTAAAAATTGACTCTGTCATAAGAGACTTAGGCACTATCATTGACAATGAACTATCCTTTGACCTCCACATTACCACTGTTGTAAGGAAGCTCTCTTAAATAGCTAAACTGATCACCAGACATATATTATCTAGATCCAAGAAGTCATCATTCCCCTCTTCTCCTGTATTATCAGGCTTATAGAGTCTAATGCCTGCTTTGGTATGTACTTATCTAAGCACATGGCCCAGGCAAATACACTACAGTGGTTCCTTACTAAGACAATCAAGGGCATGTCCACCTTGAGATACCCTAAATACCTTAAAGTGTTCTCACTTTTTTAACCTATCAGTTTCTGAGATGAGACCTCTGCCTAATCTATATAACTTTGAAGGATCCAGTCCTATGCAACCTCATTCACATCCTCAAAACTAATAATACCCTAAACTCCTGCTCAAGAGATATGAATTTCCACCGCAGTGTAAACAGGATGTGCTGACATGACAGATGTCAGTTACGAGAATACCCTTTTTATGGAATAGAATCCCCTTGAATGTAAAGCATAACAGTTTCCTGACCCTTTTTAAGTTCAACCTGGAAGACTGGATTGGCAATTCTAAGTGCACACCCAGTCTGGTCTCTCTAGCCCTCATGGAAAGGGGGTATTAATACACCCAAAGTAATTCATAGTATTGGGGTTCTACCATGGTCTCTTAAGCCCTTATGGAAAGGTGATGTAACTAGGTCCAAAGTAATCCATCCTGTTGGTGGTTTGGTATTAATTTCATGTATTTGTAAATTCAATGTGGGATCATGTAGCTAGGCTACAAATGGTCCACTTGTGCAGCAGCCTAGTATGAACCTATGTATCTATGAAAGGAAAAAAAATGTCTACAGTTGGCTTAGACAAATGTGATATTAATTAATGTAACTCAATTTACCATTTAATGGGGGTCTGCCATTTCCTGTCAACTTTGCCAGCATTTGATTTAAATATTTGCAGTTGTATGAGTGGGAGGTTAAGGGAAGTGGCAGCACCCCTTGTTTTCTACTGTACATATTTGTTTTTTAACAATAATTTATGGCAGCCATAATGACCAGCTTTGAGGGGACATGCACAACTTTTATGTTAGTGTAATTTAATTTACCATATAAGGGGGGCTTTCACCCCCTTAACTGCCCCCATCTTTTCCAATATTTGCTTTCAATGTTATATGAATAGAGGGGCTCATGGGGGCAGCAGCTCCCCTTATATGTTAATGTACAGCCATATTTTTTAAATAATTTATTGGAACTGCAATGTGCTCCTTTAAGGGTGCTTATACAACTGTGTTATCAATAAAATCGAATGGGCATTGCATGCTACTCCATGTCCTGGCTGCTGAACTGTACTCCCTTTTGAAAAAATATTTTGAGATTCACTTGCTTACTGCTTGCTGCTTCTTGCTGTGGGATGGATCTGAAGTGTTCTTAAGACACTCAGTCTTGCTGGCTGGATTCTGCTAAAATTCAAAGTCTAGTTATATTTGCATTCACAGTCTGTTGCATACAGAAACTTGCAGAATATACACTGATGAGAGAATATACTTTGCAGCATCAACTTTAGAGAGCAGTAACAAATAACTTTTTATAATAAACCAAACGGAAACACGTTGCAGGCTTAAAGTACTGTTCCAACTTTACTTCTCATATAGTACAGATGATGTGAGAGATATAACATTTACCTTAGGACTTGTGTCCCTACCATACCTCTAACATAGCTGGATTTATACAGCTCTTTATATACAGTTTTAGTCATGCATAAACATATTTTTGAGGAAACACATTGTTCTGTATTCTATTTTGGAGAATTGCTTATCCTGTAGAAACAATACTAAGCTTCCTTGTTTAACAATGTCTTGTAAGAGACCAGCTTTTCTGACAGTGTGAATATCCTGTAACAGTGTCCTGATGTCCATGCAGAAAAACATATTTTTGAGAAAACACATTGTCAGAGATCAGCTTTTCTGACAGTGTGAACATCCTGTATTTTATTTGGATCTTTGTATAAAAACATCTGTTCTTGTGCCATATCCTGTTTTTCATGCAGAAAAACATATTTTTGAGAAAACACATTGTCACAGTGTCATAAACATATCCTGTTGTTTTAGGAAACATATTGTGTCCATTTTTTATATGCAGAAAAGCATGTCAGTGTTCTTTAAAAGCAGATTTTGCATTTTTGCTCTTGCATACATCCTGTTTCTGAGTCTGTAAGGGAAGAATGTCCATTCTTTAAAAGCAGATTTTGTATTTTTGCTCTTGCATACATCCTGTTTTGAGTCTGTAAGGGAAGAATGTCCATTCAGCAGATTCCTTTTCCAAGCCATGGTCATTTAGTATGACTGCTGATCACATATTACTAAACTTTGTTTCTGCATTTAAGCAAGCCTTTTCTTTCAGCATATTTACAACATAATTAATTTCAGATTTATATTCATAAAATCTAACACCTTTCTTAACATTTACCAGTTACCCTTCTTAACTAGGCAAACAGCCATACACTTCAACCTGTTTCCTCAAGAATTCTGGACAAAGCCAAAAATAATGGAGGGGCAAAAGTTCAAAATCTGGGCCAAATTTTAAATATTACTGTAATTCACTTAAAGAGTTGATCAACAGGTTTTGCATCAGCATGCATTTATTTTTAAACAATAAGTATGAAACTAATGACTAGCAGTGTTGAGTGAGTAATCCTGTAATTTACCAGAAAATCCAAAATATTTATAATACAAAATCAGAGGCAGTTAAGAGGAATGGAAATAGCACTGGGAGCTGTAGAAAGTCACTTAAAAGAAGTGCTGGCATTAGTGCTGCAAATGGTGAAAGATCACATTCAGCATTGGAATGATTGGTCGAGTGAGTCTGATGTCCCAGTATGTGGGCAAACTGAATGATATGTGATTCATTTAGTAGATAATTTGTCTATTGTAGCCAAGTAGTGCTGGATACCTTGAGTGCTAGTCATTTTTGAG
This sequence comes from Protopterus annectens, assembly GCF_019279795.1. Taxonomy (NCBI): domain Eukaryota; kingdom Metazoa; phylum Chordata; order Ceratodontiformes; family Protopteridae; genus Protopterus; species Protopterus annectens. The sequence goes on from NC_056741.1 coordinate 1,989,622,352, forward strand.
GGTAGTGCCTCCATTGCTGACCATTTTGGTCAGGCTTATCACCCTGCACAGAGATGTCCAGACCTCTTAAAGTACTAGATGTTTACTTATAAAATTATTTGGGCAAGATTCTTGGATAACATACAAAATGCACTAATCTGAGACTATTGTACATATTAGGAGGGTTAAACTTCATTATTTGAAGATGTGCATATTGTTGAGTGTTTGTATTAAGTTAATAGGATATGGATGGTGTTTTTTTTTTTGTTTTGTTTTGTTTGTTTATTTGAAGATTTTCATTAAAACAGAAAATCTTGTAAAATGTGACATAGGTTCAAATGGAGATTATAAGAAACAATTGTATAAAGGATCAACATGCCAAACATCGGTATATGCAGGTAACACAAAAGCTGAAACTTGACATTTAAAAAAAAAGCTGTTACATAACAAGTGGATAATGGCAATACTTGCCATATTATCTTTGAACATGAATTGTCTCATGGGTATATACGAAAAGAAAAAGTAGTGAACTGTTTTAAGAAATGCAGAGGACAAATGGTTGTGCTACAGGAGACATATTTGGGAAGAAGTAAGCATGTGAATTTGATAAAAAAAGGATTTCATGATGGTTATTCAGAAAAATCTCTGGGACAAAGGAAAAGGGGGGTACTTATATTAATTGTTAGAGGAGCTCCAAGAGTGATACAAGTGGAAAAAAAGATGACAGTGGTATATTTGTAGTATTAAGGGGCTATTGGCAAGGGAGGAAGATTATGCTGATGAATCTGTATTCCACCTAAAACTGCTACGGTGGAGCTTAAGAAACTTCTGGGAAAAATAATCAGCTTTCAACAGGGAATAATTATTTGTAGGTGGGGACTAGAATTTATTTTGTAACAGTAAAGAAGTATCTATGGGGTCTAAAAGGGAAAATATAACAAAAGAGGGTAGATTTTTGAAGAAAGTTATTTCAGTAATAGTAGCTTGCAGAGAATTTACATATTATTCCCAAGGTACAAAAACTGAGCTAGACTAGACAAAAACTATATTTCACAGGAACACATGCATTTAGGTGAAAGTTTTGATACGCATCCAATTACTATTTCACATCATACTCCCATAATAACTAAAATAAAAAACAGAGGAACTAGTGGTCTTAAAACTTAGTTGATGAGCTCAGTCACAAGGTAATAAAATGAAAAGGAGACACTGGTGCTTCCCCACCTATCTGTTAAACAGAGAGGAATTTAAGGAATGGGTAGTGGAAATTATTCGAGAGTTATTAGGGAAGATAGAAATTTCTTCAGAAAATAAAGTTAGGGAGTGGGATAAAATGAACATGAAGCACTCCTCAGTATGGAGGACATTGATGTCTGTACAGTAACTGAAACCTGGTTCAAGGCTCCTGAGAGCACCCCAGCGCTACCAGGCTATACCTCGTATCATGCGTTTCGGCCCCAAAACTCGGGCCAAACCAAAAAGGGAGGGGGAGTGTCCATATTCATCAAGGACACCCACACCTCCAGGTTAGTGGCAACACATGAAGCATCAGAGACCATCCAGGTGCAACTAACCGTAGGCAAAACTGCAATACAACTGGTAGCATGTTACAGACCACCCTCCCAATCTCAGGAACCCCACTCAGCCTTCCTGAAGACATTGGAGGATATGAATGTCTCACCAAACACCATCATATTGGGAGACTTCAACTACCCTAACATAGACTGGGTGCATTATTCTAGCCCAAACACCCTAGCCCAAAGGTTCCTGAAATTTATAAATTCAAATGCAATGGAACAGCTAGTCACCTCTCCCACAAGGGGAGATAATATACTAGACCTGATCATCACAAACATGGGGACAAAGTGCTCCACACCGGAAGTATACCCTTCACTAGTGAGGTCTGACCACAAACTAATCACCCTGGATATACATATCCCACCTCCACCCCCAACACAAAAGACTACAGTGAAAAACTTCTCAAAAGCCAACTTTACACTTCTTAAAACTGAGATGGTATCCTTTAAGCCCACTGGGACAGTGGAAACCACATCTCACAATGCAGAATCCTTCATAAATGCTTTCTACAGACATCTCCAAGAATGCATAGATCATGCAATCCCAAATAAAACCAAGACCCTCTCCACCAAGGGCAGGCGTCCTGTCTGGTAGACCCCAGCCATAAACAAATTGTATAACAAAAGAAGGAAGCTACTGCACAACAGAGCAAAATCCCATAAAGAGAAGGCATCTCTGATCAGCACTAGTAGAAAGCTACGTTCTCTCATAAAAACATCCAAGGCCAACTTTGAGAGAAAAATCGCTATGGACACTAAAGATAACCACAAGGCCTTCTTCAGCTATGTTAGAAACCTGGGCGGAAACCCTCAGATATGTTCAGAGTTAGTTCACAATGACAAAAAATACACTGAAACCACAGATATTGCCAACATTCTGGCAGACAGGTTCAGTGCAAATTTCTCCCCTCCCTCACCCCCAAAAGATGAAATACTTATCCCATCTGACTGTAACCTCCCTGTCATCTCAGATGTCCAGGTGAGAACCGCCCTCAGCAAAGCTAAAAACACAGCATCAATGGGACCCGATGGTATCTCGGGTTGCGTGCTACGTGAACTCCAAGAGGAGCTAAACCCGCACATAAAAATGCTATTTAACCTTAGCCTTACTACAGGATATGTACCTGAAAACTGGCGTACAGCAACAGTAGTCCCACTCCACAAAGGAAGCACCTCTACTGACCCTGGTAACGACCCTGGTAACTACCGCCCCATAAGCTTAACCAGCCTGGTCTGCAAAGCTATGGAAAGAATCATTATGGAATTAATAAACAGAGACATTGGGGACTTACAGACACTTGATCCCACCCAGTTCGGCTTTGTAAAAGGCAGATCCTGCCTTTTAAACCTGGTTGACTATTTTGAAACAGTCACTAGAGCCATTGACGAGGGCAAAGCAGTCCATACAGCCTACCTGGACTTGGCTAAAGCTTTCGACACAATACCCCACCCTGGCATCATAGACAAGCTCAACAGCTTAAATGTAAATCCATATGTCACAAGATGGGTGGCAAACTGGCTAAAGGATAGAACCCATAAAGTCAGAATCCCTGGAGCCATGTCAGACTCAAAGCCAGTGACAAGTGGTGTCCCACAGGGCTCTGTTCTGGGACCCCTCTTGTTCGGCATTTATTTCTCAGATGTGAAAGCAAACATGGGTGGGTTGTGGCTGACAAAGTTCGCAGATGACTGCAAACTAGGTGCCATAGTCGATACACCAGCTGACACATACATCCTACAAAAAGGCCTCACTGAAACGGACAACTGGTGCCGGAATCATGGCCTTAAACTAAATGCCAAAAAATGTATAGTCATCCCCTTTGGGAAAAACAAAGTGCCCACAAACTATCACATAGGTGGTAACCCACTGAGTACAGAAAAAGTAATCAGAGACCTGGGGACCCAAGTCGATAGTGACCTCTAATTTGACACCCACATTGCCAAAGTGGTTAGAAAGACTTTCTACCTTGCCCACCTTATCATGAAGGGATTCACATCCAGATCAAAGGAGGTCATTGTGCCCCTGTACTCCTGCCTTATCAGGCCCATGATTGAGTACAATGCCCCATTTGGTATGTACCTCACCTGGCACTTGCAACAGCTAGAGAGACCCCAAAAGTACCTCACCAAGGGGATCAAGGTTCTCCAACATATGTCATATGCTGCCAGACTAAAGAAACTCCAACTCTATTCAGTAGCATACCGCCTACTCAGAGGTGATCTGTGCCTGACGTACAAGGCCATGTCCAATCAGGAATTGATGGACATGCTCCACCTCAAAAAATCCAAATCCATCAGAACCATGAGAGCTAAAGGTTTGAACCTCAGCACAAATATGAACAGGACATGCTTAAGGGACAGATTCATAACTCAGAGGCTTCCCATACTCTGGAACAGAATCCCAGTTTATGTTAGACAGAGCCCTTCACTGACTCTCTTCAAGAGAAATCTTGACGAGTGGATGGGAGATCGTAGGTTTACCCCAGGGGTCATCTCTGTGTCATTTCTAGACAGAGGCACAGTAAACTAATTCTATTATGTAAGGGGGTCTTCACTGTGTCACTACTAGACAGAGGCACAGTATTCTAAATCTTTTCTGTACACTTTTGTACCATTACCTGGGGTGGCGAAAGCCACATCACTATGGCTAGGCTTATAAATGCCCCAGGGCAGATAGCCTAGTACCAAACTATGAAACTATGAAGTTTAAAAATAAGGTAGAAATAGAAAAAGAGATGAGGTTAAGAAGTAAAAAGAATTATTTAGAGGGACTGACAAAGGTTAAAGTATTGTAGAATAGGGGAATCTTACAGGACAAGAAGAGGTGCAACTGCAGAGTGCTAAAGAGAAAATAAGAGACTACCTGGATGATAAGCTTTTAGCAGAACAGCTCAGGCAACAGAAAGTAGAAAGGGTTGTTGCCAAGCTTAGAGAGCCTATAACAAGGAAAATAACCAGAGATCCAGTAGAAGTACTAGAAGTATTTCGTAAATTTTATGAAAATCTGTATAAAGCAGAGAAATGTGGAAGTCAAGAAAATGTACAAATGGAAATATTTATGGAAGAATTAAATATGCCAAGGTTAGAGGTAGCTGAGGCTCAATTATTAATATTTAGGCTAGGAGGAGATAAGGTAAAAATGGTGATGTATAACCAATCTTTAGCAAAGTCTCCAGAAACAGATGATATACTACTGCTGATCTCGGTTTTGCCATTGATTCCTCTGCCTTGTATGTATCACATCTATACTCAGTTCTTCCTATAACCACACAACTTGCTGTTCTAACAGTACCACAAGCTGCTTGTGTCCATAGTTGTGTTAGCTCATACTTCAGATCCACAGCTTCCTCACTTGTCCCTTTCCATGGTATCTTTTTCTACTAAAGCATCCTTGCTCCCTGCATCAGTGTTCCTACTGTTTTCACCCCAAGCCACCTTGTCCAATTGGAAGGATCAGCTTATCCCACTTGACTCCTGCCCACTTCCCCTCCCTCATAAAATCCTTCAGCTCTTTATTAACTGCTATCCACAACTTCTCTGGTTGAAAAAAATATGCATTGTGTATAAAACTTGCTATCCACATCCATAAAACAGAACTTCCAGTTTTACAGTTTTTGCATTATTATTGTTTATTTTACATTTATTGACCAGGTTTGTCTGACTGAGCTAAGTAGCTCTTTTTCAGCGGAGGCCCGGGGAGAAAAGCTCCACATGTTCTACAGATTATCATTTACAAAAATAAGTAAACAATCAACAACTGGTTTACAGAAAATATTCAAAGTAACATATACATGAAAAACAAGGATTTACTACAGTAAACTAATCATTATGTCTGTCAGATTTGGAATCCTACATCATTCAGAAGGAGTAACAATAGTTCTTTAGTAGCTAGCTTGAATTGACTGAGTTGTTTGAGTGACCTGATCACTAGTGGGAGTTTGTTCCAGGCCTTGGAAGGATTATAGCTGCAGAGAATACATTCTTTTTTTGTTTTAGGTTTGTAGACTTCTAGCAGATCTAGGTTAGAGCTCCGAAGGGATCTAGCAAGTGAATAGTGGGAGATGACAGATGATAGGGTAGGACAGTAAGAAGGCTGATAAAGGATAGAATGGATGAGCTGGAGTTGAGGGAGAAGAAGCTGGTGAGGTAGTTCTAGCCAGTTAAGGTGTTTGAGTGAGAGACAGTGATGTGACTTGTAGGTTTGATGGGCTGCAAATTTGGCTATCTTGTTACAGATAGATTCAAGTTTGGCAAGGAGTGTGGAGCTGAGGCAAGTAATAACTTGAGAGCCATATAATAGACTGGGCAGGAGGTAGGCATAAGAAAGAGTTACTTTAGCTTCACTGGTGAGAAACTTTTTGTTACGGTAGATGAGCCCTAGTTTCTGATGAGTTTTCTTGATACAGTTGTTAATGTGTAGATCAAATTTAAGTTGGTCATCAATGATGACACCAAGGAGTTTAGTGTTAGTTTCCACCTCGCTGTGTGTGTTATTGAGGGACAGGATTGTGAAAGTGGATTTAATGTGGTTGTAGTTTTTAGGAAGAAAAAGCAGTAGCTTAGTTTTTTGGGAGGTTAGGGATAAGCTGGTTATCAGAGAGCCAGTTTTCTACTGAGTTAAAGGAAGTCTGTGTTGTAGAGATGAGTTTGTAGGGAGAGTCAGCAATACTGATGACAGTAGAGTTATCAGCGTAGTGGACCAGTAATGACTGAGGACAGGAAGAATAAAGAAGATTAGTGAAGATGTTGAAAAGTAGTGGACCAAGGTTGGAACCCTGAGGGACACTCATTTTAACTGGGAGAAGAGGGGAGAGTGCAGATTGCCACTTCACTGCTTGAAATCTGTCAGTGAGGTAGCTGGAAAACCATGCAACAGTATCAGGGGAGAAGTTAAGGTTGGTTAGTTTATGCAGAAGGAGAGGGTGCGATATGGTGTCAAAAGCTTTAGAGAGATCTAAGAAGAGGCAGGAGACAAGTTTGTTCTTATCTCTGGCAAGGGATATGGTATTAAGGAATGATAGTAGGGCAGTAGTAGTACTATGCTTTGGTCTAAAGCCATGTTGAGTAGGTGTGAGCAGATTTTCAGAGAGTAGATAGTGCACAACGTGTTTATGTATGCATTTTTCTAGAACTTTAGGGAGAGAAGAGAGGATGGCAATTAGTCTAAAATTAGTGATATCTGAGGAGTTACCTCCTTTATATATTGGTAGAGTGAAGAATTGTTTCCATATGGAAGGGGCTTTTGATTCTGAAATGGAACGGTTGATTAAGATAGATATAGAGAGAGCAAGAGAGTCAGCAGCTAACTCAAGGAAAAGGGAAGGAATGTTGTCGGTAGAAGCTGAGCAAGATTTGAATTTAGAGAGTAGGGATTTGATGTAGCTAGTGGGTACAGGTTTGAGGGAAAACAAATTTGATGAGAGTATAGTGAGATTTGATAGAGAATGGTTTGAATTATTATTAAAGGTAGATGATTTGGCACTGGGGTTAAATTGTTTGGATATAGAGTCAATGAAATATGTGTTGACGGTGGAGGCAGTATCTTTGGGAGTCTTATCAGGACAAGGATTGAGGGAACAGGGACCACCAGAATGTAGTGTGTGGTTTAATGAGTTCCAAAGATTTGGGGGGTTAGAATTCAAGGCTAAGGGTGGATTATAGTAGAAGTCTCTTTTATCTTTATTAATACACTTTTTGGTTTGATTTCTAAGTTCTTTGTATTTTAGCAAGTCTGCAGGGAGCTTTGTTTTGGTTCGTGTTTTCCATGCTCTGTCTCTATTTTTCATTAGGATGCGGGTGGAATTTGATAGCCATGGAGATATATTAGATTTAATACGGACTGTGCGAAGTTGGGCAAGTGAATCAAGAATACTGAGAAAGGTGAAATTGAATGACAGGACAGCATCATTAAGGGGGAGTTGGGTAAGGAAATTCCAGTTAACTTTAGAGAAAAGAGATTTAAAGGTGTCTGGGTGGAAGTTAGTAAGCTTATGGCATGTGATAAATCTATGCTGTTTAGTAAAGTGAGGGATATATCCAAGTACTTTTATTGGGGAGTGATCACTTAGTGTGTTGGGAAGGGTTTCAGGACTGTGATATTTAGAGGGATGAGAGTCTAGAATCCAGGGTGCTGTGTATATGAGAGTTGTTGGTATGGGTGGCATCAGTGATAAGTTGAGTAAAGCCATACAAGTTAATGTGGAAGGAAGAATCTGTGGTACAGAGAGCTAACCAATTAATACTGACATAAAAAATAATAGTTTCATTAGGAATATGTTGAGAGAAGTATGAGATTATGTTTTCCAGCAGGGTAAGTTATCTCCTGGGGGAATGTAGATTGCTACTATTGTGATGGTGGTATGGGTGTTAAGTACAAGGTTGGCTGTCAGTATTTGAGCAGGGGAAAAAGATGGGATAGTTTTATTAGGAGTTGTCATAGTAAGATGGTTGGAGTAAACAATGGCAACTCTACCACCCTTTTTCTTTTGGCAGTCAAGGCGCAATGTATTATAGCCAGGAGGGAGAAAGTCTTTGTCATGGTGTTGGGGTTTTAGCCAAGTTTCTGTTAGGGTGATGACAGCAGGGGTGTGGCTTGAGATCCAAGCATGAAGCTCACTAACCTTGTTTAATATACTTATAGTGTTTATTGAGTAAAAGGAGATTTGTTTCTTTGGGGGGCAGAGGCATATAGGTAAGTGGAACTATAGTTATAGGTGAAGTTGTGTTGAGTGGGGCCTGGACTGGGATGAATATCTCCTGCAAGTAGAAGAACATTAGGGTAGTAGTGGCAGTTATGTTCGTATAAGCTAAAGATAAATATTTTGTTTTATTTTTAGGGAATGTGGTGTAGGTGGGGGGAATTTTGATTTTAGGAAGAGGAGTTTCAGTAAAAAAGATAGAAGCGAAAATAGCAAGTGAATGATAGCGAGATGAGGCATACCTAGTATGAGGTATTGTAGGAACTTTGAGAATAGTAGACAACTGGATATTAAGTGAGGTGAGAGTGTGAAGGAGGAGTAATGGAGGTACTACAAGAAAAAGGGTAGTAGAGAAAGGCATGATAGGTAAGAGTACTGAGTGCTAGAGTACTAAAATTGGTGATTGGGGAGTAAGTAGTAGGTTTATTTTGCAGGTAGGCATGTGAGAATGTGTTGCTTAGGTGATGTTTGAATAGGGGGGTAGGAGTAATGTGGGTAGTGGAAGGAGAAGTAATAATTTGCAAGTGTAGTGTGGGAGAGGGTAGGGATTAGTTATGGTTTGTGTGGAGAAAAGGAAGGGGAAGCAGGGTGCAAAGTGGGTGTTAACAATGGTTAGGTATAAAGGAAATAATATGGGGAGTGGGCGGGGAGCAAAGTGAGCCGAGCATAGCGGGGCTACACCCAAGGAGTGAGAAGGGTCAAAAAACAGTCAGTAGCTGTTTGTCTATTAGTAAATGTTGCTAGCAAGCTCTTTAAGGATGAGCTAAGGGAATTGGGACTGAACTAAAGTTTTTTGTGGAGTAGTTTTAACCTTAGACTCTGGAGAGCGCCTGTTTGCATACAGAGGGAGTAAGGATCTTATATAATCAGTAAAGTATGTTGCTACCATAGCCGGCCTTAGGCATAGGCCAACTAGGCAGCCGCCTAGGGCGCCGCTCTAGCAGGGTCGCTTTTCCAGTATTTATTTAATGTAGTTAGACCAGGATGGGGGCACCGGGTGGTGTAGTGGGGGGCACCGTGGACCTCTTTTGCTTAGGGCACCAGTTGACCTAAGGCTGCTCCTGGTTGCTACATAGTAGCCGACTAGATTAAAGCTCTCCAAGTTGGAAGCTGAATGGAGCTCAATGCAGCTATGCTCACCTCACAGTGATAGTCACAAAGTAAGAGAAAATTGTTAAAAACAATTCAATGACATTCACCTAATGTTTGATTGTAAGGGAAGGCTTTTGTAAAAAAGTTGAGATTTTCCAGGGCTGATTTGAGCTTTTGCTGAAACTTTGCTTCAGAACCGAAGGGGGGGGGGGGGGGGGCTGCAATCCCGAGGCTTGTGGAAGGCCCGAGCAAACTGCAAAGAGAAAATGAGAGAGTGTGAGCAGAAAGTGAATAGTACAGTTCTAGGAGAAATGGAGACAAATTGGGAGAGACTAGAGGATATTAGTCAGAGAGTGATGTAAGGATTATCAGAAGGCAGAGAGTGGGAACAAGAAATGGTACAGTATGTTGATACATAGATAAATGTCCAGGGAAGAATAAAGAATAACAAAGAATAGGAAACAGTGTCTAAGCAGATCATATAGACAAATTTAACAACGTACTAAGTTTAATAGGTTAAAATAGCACCACAGTTAGGTAAGATACTGGTTAGAATGTGTAACAAATGCTGTGTTTCTGATTTTCAAATGCCAAATAAACAACAACTGTATGTTTCTGCTTACGATTACCAAATATGTTTCTGCTTATAAAACCAGTTAGAACTGTAGTTAGATGAGATGCAGGTTAGAGTTTGCAACAAACACTGTTTCTGCTTTTCAGATACCAACTAAACAAACTGTATGTTTCTCCTTACTAATAGCAGGTATGTTTCTGCTAATATCAACTGAGACTGAAATTAGGTAACAAACACTTGTTTATGCTTTTCAAATACCAGATACCAAATAAACAAACTGTATATTTCTCTTTACTGATAGCAGGTATGTTTCTGCTAATATCAGTTAGAACTGTAGTTAGGTAAGATATTGTCTATAATTTGTAACACATACTGTGTTTCTGCTGTTTGTGTACAAAATAAACTGCAACTGTATGTTTCTGCTTACTAATACTAAATGCAGAATACTGTGAAGCAGATATCAATAAAGGAAATGTCTATGAAGCCACTCTAGCTTCCTAGGTAAGTTTAGCTATGTAGGTACGCATATACACACTGGAGTAAATTCCCAAGCTGTACATATGCAATCAGCAGTAAAAAAAGGATCACAGTTTATCTTTTATTTAGTCCCTTCCCACATATTCTTAGCTGCCATAACAGGACCATTTTTAACCCATATTCTAAGTACCTAATTTTATCATGTCCCGATATAAATGGATATCGCTGAACCAGTTCTTATGTTCTTTCAAAATGCATCCCTACAGATCTTCATATCATAATTTCATGTCACTCTCATTACTTCTGAATGTGTTTCCAAAGATTTAAGTCCACCCTACAGTAGTGTCAGGTCTCTGTAACTGTTGTATTCCCCATAGATCTTGGAGGATTGTGAGCCACAATGTAGCATGATCACTGTTGGGCAGTGGCTGTCTCACATGTGCCCCTCTCATCCCATCTGCTGGTGAGAACCAGGTCAAGGATGTTCCCTTTCCTCTTAGGTGTCCTTACTTTCCACTGAAGTCTGGCTTCTGCTATTGTTTCCATTTTTTCTTTTTCTTTCTCTCTTTGGATGTCTCTTCCTTCCTTCTGCTGCAGAAAGATTTAGGTGTCCCTTCTCTTTGCCTATCCTCTTACATGTTTCAGTGTCTAGACAGAGTTTCATCATCCCTGTCACTTGCCTCTGATGATCTGCAACTACGCATCTGGAATTCCCTGCATGTCTTTCTAGTCTCATTGCCAGCGTGAGTCTTTCTCTTTGTCTTTTTCATCAATTCCGTCCTTCTCAGTGCATTTCATCCCTTTCAGCATACCTTTCCTCACCTTATTTACAAATGGCACTAGCATCTCCTCTGCGGAGACCACCAGTCTTCCCGTGGCCCTGCAGATCTTGTTGACTTTCTCTGCCCTTCCAACACCAGCGTTGTCTCACGCTTTATTTTTTCCACATTAGAATCACATGGGATATTTGCTTACATTTGCTAACTGCCCTGACTAGGGCTTGAATTGTTCAATCTAGCATTAATCCTGGTATGGTCTCAAATTACACTAAACTCTTCTGTCTCCTCTCCTCACCTAATCTCTTATGTAATTGAATCCCTCAGTTTAAGTACATCATGTTCTCCTCTGCTTATTGTTTACATTCTCTATTTCCATTATGAGTGGATTCTTCTGTATCTTTTTCCTGAAGATGTTCCTCATTTCCTGATTCTGTAGGAATGTCTTATATTATCTTATCATCATCACGTATCATCTTATGCATTCTTTTGTTACTGCTGTTAGTTTCTACATCCCTTTTCAATTTATAAATCACTCGGACACTGTTTCATTTCTTTCTTTTTCTAATTTTAAATGCTGTTCCTTTTGATGTTGTTTCTTTTTCCACTCATATAGCTTATCAGCCCCACCATGTCTAGAGGGCCTCATTACATAAAATGCCTGTTTCTTTCTCCATATTTCCACCCTCGCTTGAGGTTTAATGCAACCCCACACACATGCACGCACTTTCTACTGTACTTCAACCTGATACACTACTGCTGATCTTGGTTTTGCCTTTGATTCCTCTGCCTTCTATGTATCACAATTTCTGGGCTTAATTCTTCATATAACCACATGGTTTCCTCTTCTAACAATACCACACGATGCTCATCTCCATAGTTGCGTTAGCTCATACTTCAGATCCACAGCCTCCACAGATTCTTCACTTCTCCCTTTCCATAGTATCTTTTTTCTACTGAAGCATCCCTGCTCCCGGCATCAGTGTTCCTTCTGTCATCCCATTTTGTTAATCACTCTAGAGTGACTATAGTTGCTACCATGAAGGCATCACATTCTTGCCCTGCCATAGTTGTTTGATTGACCCACTTCCATATAATTGCCTTTTCCTCCTTGTGCTTATCTTTACCCTCACCAAAGTCTCAGAGAAAATAGTGCTGGTATCTACGTTTGGCATCCAGAACTTTTACAGTACTGACAGTTCAGTCGATGAAGGCAGTTTTATCACTGCAGTATCTGCTTCCAGCCACAAGAGTGTCCCCTAGGCTTTAATTTCTAACAGGTTAGCTAAATAAATATGAAAAGTCTTCCACATAAGTGTGAATACAAATACAGGCATGCTGACACGTGCATGTGCATACACACAGATATACAAGTTGTTTGTCTTTTCGGCTTTTCCTGGTTAGTGGTCGCCACAGCAGAACTCCGGTCCGCTAATGATTGGCAGTCGATTTTTATGGTGCTGAGTGGCCAGCCCGACGCCCAACCTTCAGCGAAGGTAGATATACAAGTACTAGGTACAAATTTGTTAATTTTGTGTTAAACAGCACATGAGTAAGATGTTTAAAGAGTAAAACGACGGTTGCATTCACCCATTTACCCCACACACACATCTCTCCCTCTGTGGATATATGTGTGTGTATATGTTTATATATGTGTGAATATATATATATATGTATATATATATATATATATATATATATATATATATATATATATATATATATATATATGGATGGTCAGATGTGCGAAAGGCCGTTTGCAAAAGTTCGTATTAATGAACTATAAGCTGCCAAACTCACAACAGAACAAATGCCAGTGTGCATTCGCTCATGTGAATTCAACATTCTGTGTAGAGATTGTACTACAGTGGGGATCAGGACATGTACCCCTTCCCTCACTGTAGAGCGCTCTCAGAGTTAGTATATAAAATTAGAAGGGAGGGTGCAGCACCCTGCATTGGGGGTGCAGGGGCATAATGGTCTTAGGAGACATCCAGAAATGACGGATGTTTTGAAGAAAGTCAGCATTCCCGGAGTGTCGACTTTCTTGGGGTAGAAGACTCGGTCTTTTTAAGGATTTGACAGTGCAGTGTCTGACATTACAAGTCGAGTATATGAAGAATTGCATATGTGTGTTGCAACATTTTAAAGGTAAAACATATATATATATATATATATATATATATATATATATATATATATATATATACATATATACATGTACACACGCTCACAAAGGTAAGTTTACTTTACGTTAGATTACGTTACAGTAACTATGAAACAGTGGCAGACCACTTTGCAATTAAGCCATGATAAAGGGTAGATTATTATCCCAGGAATAAAAATCCAAAGGGGGATATTCCAATGTGACTCCCTGTCACCATTGCTATTTTGCCTTGCCATTAATACATTAAGCTGTTTACTTAACAGCTTAGGTCATGGCTATAATTTGGCTTCTAGAAAACAACAAAGTCTAATGACTTCTCATCTTCTCTTTGTCGATAATTTAAAATTGTATACCTCATCAGATGAGGAATTGAAAGTACAGCAACATGTTGTCAAAATCTTTTCAGATGATATTGGAATGTCATTTGGTCTTGATGCTGTATCTTTCGGCTTTTCCTGGTTAGGGGTCGCCACAGCGGAACTCCAGTCCACTAATGATTGGCAGTAGATTTTTACGTACCGAGTTGCCAGCCCTGACGCACAACCTTCAACGAAGGTACGCCCATTCACGCATGTCTCCACACAGAAGACGCTTTAGCTGAGAATCGAACAGGACAACGCCTTATTGTGAGGCGACAATGCTACTGCAGCACCACCACCGCTGTCATTTGGTCTTGATAAATGTGCAAAAGCAGCCTTTAAAAAAGGAAAACTACAGCACCAGGAAAACATCAGTTTAGAACAAGAATGTGATATAAAAGAACTTGAACAAGAGGGGGTGTATAAATACTTGGGAATTGATGAAGGATCAGCAATAAAATATGAACAAATGCGAATAAAGCTTAGTAAGGAATACTTTAGAAGACTTAAATTAATCCTGAAAACAGCATTGACACCTAAGAACAAGATCCAAGCTATAAATCAATTTGCTCTTCCTGTCCTATCTTATAGTTTTGGAGTGATTGACTGGCCCCAAAAAGTGTTGGATAGATTGGATATTAAAACAAGAAGGATGCTGCATGCTCATCAAATGATTTATAAAAATCAGTGTACTGCGGTGGTGGTGCTGTGGTAGCATTGTTGCCTCACAGTAAGATGTTGTCCTGTTCGATTCTCACCTAAAGCGTCTTCTGTGTGGAGACATGCGAGAATGGGCATACCTTTGTTGAAGGTTGTGTGTCAGAGCTGGCAACTCGGCATGTAAAAATCTACTGCCAATCTTTAGCGGACAGGAGTTCCGCTGTGGCAACCCCTAACTGGGAAAAGCCAAAAGACACAACAACAACCAAGATTATATATTCCTGTTTCTGAAGGAGGGATGGGCCTCCTTGAAATTGATTACATGTATAGATCTGCAATCGTGGGACTCCACACATATCTACTGACTTCACAAGATCCAAATGTGGTGAAAGTTTTGAAACATGAGGATAATAAATCTAAGATGATATCTCTGCTTAATTTAACAGAAGCATATCAACGTCAAGCAGGAATGGAAATCAAACCAGAAGTGGATAAAAATCAGGCAGCAACTGAATGTGCTAAAAAAATAAAGAATATAAGGTGAAGGATCAGATGAGAAGGCAAGAAGTGTGGAAGAAACATAAATATAGTTGCAAGTATAGAAAACTTCTGGAAGAGCCTCATGTTGATCAAGAACGAACACATGAATGGTTAAGGAGAGGTGAATTTACATCAAGAAATGAAAGGTTAATATTGGCAGCCCAAGATAGTGGGCTACATAGACGCTGGTTTACTAAGTCCATTGAACATGTGGGAGAAGCAGACATATGTAGGTTTTGTGGAACCGAATTGGAAACAGTCACACACTTTATTGCTGGTTGTGACTCTCTAATGACAGAGGGACTGTATACTGAAAGGCATAATAATGTGGCGAAATTGTGCAAACATTATGGTATCGAAGTGACAAAAACACTGGAAACATGAGCCACAGAGAATCATAGAAAATGATGGAAGTTTAAATCACATGGGATCACCCAATACCAACAGTCCAAAAGATAGATGCTAGAAAACCGGATATAGTGGTCCAAGAAAAGAAAAGAAGACAAAAGTAGCACTGATCAGTGAAATCGCCACACCTGGTGACTACAATGTCTTGCGTACAGAGAGAGACACAAAGTCATAA
>NC_056741.1:1989640333-1989697833 GCF_019279795.1 Protopterus annectens
AATGCTTTTAACATTGAGTTTAACACTCTTCTGTTATTTTACAAGGATCACATTTATTTTTTATATAATTTTAGGACTCGTCTTGAGCCTCGGTCTTCTAGTAGGTTACCACTTGCTGTTGTAACTTTTATTAGATAATATTACCTCAGGTGTCATGACTTCATAAGAAAGAAGATGCTTTTCAACTCAGCACTGTTGATATTTGGCACCTTAAAAGCTGTATTAATGACTGACTGTAAGGAGGATTTCATTTGTTTTGGCACTTTTATGATGAGTTTTCTGTAACTACAAAGACCACAAATACATTTTATGTCATGTAAAGCAGAAACATGTGCATATCTTGTCGTAAAAATCCATGGTTGGGATTCAGTCATTTAGCACAGTGTGCAGCATAGATTAGCACAAGAAGCAACAATGTGCATGTTATGGTTAATTTATACTGTATTGTCACAAAATGGGAAAAGTAGCAAAGTATGCAGTGCATGCAAATGACCACATAAGGATATGGAAATAAGGAATCCATGTAAAGGCAGCACAGTAATTATGCAAAAGATTATATCAAACATGGTGGAGAAATTTAGAAAGATATAAAATAGGCATACTGTGCCTGTACAGACCTACTCTGAATAAGTGATATTTTTGATGTATAGACAAATGGAGAAGTTAGGAGTAGAAGCAGCTTTATCAGAATAACAACAGGAGTTACTGGCCACTATTATAGCTAGTACCCCATGATATATCATGCCATGGCCATCCATGCCACAAGAGAAGGCAGTGCCAGCACCTTACATATCATCACGTTGTAAACCAGATACTGGACTGCTACTGGGTGGACAGGGAGACTATAAGTGACCTAGCTGACCTGTATTGCCCTCAAGTGGAAATGAGGGAGGTGTATGGATTGCCCACACCAATGGACACAATAGTATGTATAGCACTAATCATATTAGGTTTAAGCACCTCCCAGCAGCCTATGGAGGACTGGTTAGGGATATTAAAGGTGTCAGCCACACATTTCAGCATCATGCTGCAGCAAATGGAGGACGAAATCTGGTTCTGTGGGCTATAGACGATAACCACCACTATATAGGAATTTTATAGCATAGTCCATTTCCCTGAGGTCCTAGGAGCAATAGATTGCACAGGCATTGCTATCAAGGCCTCAGCTGGTTCACAGGGACAGAAATGATTAACCAACAGGAAGATCTTCTACTGCCTGAATTGCCAGGTGGTGTATATTGCTCAGGACACTATATATAATGTGTCTTCATGGCAGCAGGTAGTTCCCATGATTTACACATATGGCACAATTTTAACCTATACCAATGGTTCATGCGGAGGCAGTTCTCAGGAGGTCATCTAGTCAATAGGGGTATACACAGGTAGATTACACAGAGCATTATACATGGTTAAAATGTCAGCAGGCCACATATAATGGTGTGAATGTTGTATATCGCATGCAGTGTTGTATATGCAGTGGAGCCATCGATGATAATCCCCTATCCCTAACCTCCAGACAATGGCAGAAATGGTATGCAACACAGACCATAAATAAACACAGCATATTGATGAGTGCATATTGGACAGATTAATGGATTTGTCTGTTGTAAGTAAGGTGGGATGCTGCAGTATACACTCCAGACTTGAGGCAACATTTTTGTGGTGTGTGTGCCATGTTACATAATGTAGCAATACAGCAGCAGCTAGTTCATAAGAAAATATCCCAAGAGGTGCATCATAGCAACTGGACCAGTGGCAAAAAAAGTAGGGTGTAGAGTCTGGAGACTAACAGGCAGCAGTGGTACCACATGCAAGGCACAGGCGGGCACAAGACATCATGACACAGACAACATATAATAAATTATACATGTAATACCATACCTATGTTATGCAAGGCAGTGCAAGGACTGGCCCCACTGTGCATCAGACATCACCAAGCCCATTCAGGTGAGGGGTGAACACTGCCCAGTGATCAATACGTGTGCAGGTGAGGTGATACAGTGGCAGGTGGGGAGTCACAGATCACATTGTGGTGGGGGTGGAACTGCTGTGTTATGACCACTGATGATTTCCACTGTAATAGCTTGCGTCCGCTAGGCTTTATGCAGTCTATTGCAAGGGAAGGAACAGAAGTGCAGGATCGTGTGTGCATCCTGATACAGTGTCTCATGTTAGAAGACTACAGAGCAGTCTGTCCATGACCCAATGATAACAAGCAAACATGACTGTGTACCCACAGGGGATCCATAAAAAACAAGTCCAAACTAAACTATAGTAAACACACCAGAAAGACAACCCAGGAGAAACTACAGACTCAAATAATTTATTGTTAAGAACTTTCATCTGCAAATAAACATTTACTTCATCAGAACGAACAAATCAGTTCACAGTCCATACTTAAACTTCCTTAAAATTGGATATGAAAATCTATTCAAAATCCATCATAATCTAGTAGCAAGTAACTTTAAAACTGAATTAACAGATGCCTTTTCATTTAACCCTAGAGGGACATTAGCATTTAACTGCAACTGCCACATTAGTTCTTATTTCACTAATGTTTCCTGCAAATAACCCACCTAGGATTTTTAACAACTGCTTCTAATACACTAAAAGTAAAATTTGTTTAAATGAATATGCTGAATCTTTACTCAAGGCACTTTTTATGTCTAATATGTTTTCATATATACATTTTCTTAAGCAACATTCTGCCTTGCCAATCCAATATGTTGGTCATGACTCACATGTTGCTGTCCACACACACACACACACACACACACACACATATATATATATATATATATATATATATATATATATATATATATATATCGGTTTATATTATAACATCGAAAAGACCAAATGTCGAACAACCTAAAACCTGAAAATGCCATACCTCAAAGTTACTTTTGTGAGGGAGATGCACCCCCCCACACCCCCTCGCTAAGTATATATACCAACTCCAAGATTGCACTACAGTGAGAAAAGAGCATATTTTCTGAGTTTCACTGTACCGCAATCTCACAAAAAACACATAGATGAATGGCATTTTCACATTTTAAGCCATATATATATATATATATATATATATATATATATATATATATATATATATATGAATCTATGCTGATAGATCGAAAATACATTTAAGCAAAATGTACATGAGTGAACTCATTTTTGGGATAGTGCATTTTATCAAAAATGTACTTTCGCCAAAAAAAAAAAAAAAAAAAAAAAAAAAAAAAAAGAACACGCCAAAAAGCCTAAACAAATAAAACACTACTCACGTTTATGCAAGAGGGAAAGCTCCCCTGCAACCCCCATGTGGTGCCCCCCACACCCGCCTATTTTAATATTCTCACTCCAAGATCGCACTACAGTGGGGAAAAGGGAATATTTCCTTATCCCCTTTGTACCGTGATCTAAGTTTGCTTAATTGTACAATCAACACTACATGTTGATGTATAACTAAATCTACATGCAAACTGCGTGTTGTTTTTTTTTTCTTTTTGCGTAAGTACATTTTCGATAAAAGTGAGCTCGCTCATGTATGTTTCGCTTAAATGTACTTTTGATGTTCAGACCAGGACCCATATATATGTTTGTATATACATAATATGTATACCTCTGGATTCACAACTCCAATAATTTTTAAACTTCATGGATCCAAAATTTTATATACATGTATATATATATATATATATATATATATATATATATATATCTCAACACACAAAAAACCCAAATCAAGAAATAGACGAATAAACCAACAGCAAAATGCAGCATAAAAACCACGATTCTCGGTTATCTGGCAAAACTCAGCTTCAAATAAATCCAAGGAGCCACTTAGCGACAGTCTGCTTTAATGTAAACGACAGTAGAAACACAAAAAACACAAAAAACAAAAAACAAAAGTTTCTACTGTCGTTTACATTAAAGCAGACTGTCGCTAAGTGGCTCCTTGGATTTATTTGAAGCTGAGTTTTGCCAGATAACCGAGAATCGTGGTTTTTATGCTGCATTTTGCTGTTGGTTTATTCGTATATATATATATATATATATATATATATATATATATATATATATATATATATATATATATATATATATTACTCTGGTTAACTTCAGAAAGAAACAGAGCTAGATGGATAATGGAAGGTAGTAGGGGCAAACAAATATTAAACACAGAGACAGAAAGGGTGATATAAACTTGAAAGGTGAGGATGACAATGGATGGACATGGGCAGACAGAGGGTGGACAGCTCTTAATAGTGAAGGTTGGACAATGAGCAAGGTGTGGCAAGAGACATGTAAGGTATTGCTGTTCATTTCTGTAAAGAGATGGAAATTCCCTCAGGCTGCCTGTCCTCCAGGTGAGCACTAACAAAGGTTACAAGGTTTATCACTATCTTTATGACTGAATGTTTAACAGTGATTGAGACACATGCAGGAGGGCTTATGACATACTGGAAACAGCTAGTGACCAGTCAGATCTCCAAACTGCCATTCTTTCTGCATGAAACCCTCCATTCTAGTCAACTAATTTGGAGTTATCCCTCTACTGACAGAAGGGGGTAACAAATCCCCAGTGAAGTACAGTCCACTATAGAATGTGACACTAGAGCAGTTGATTACTCTTACACTGCTGACGTACCAGTAAGTGAGTTACACAACTTCAGTATCAGTATGTCTAGCAACACCAGTAGAATTAACTAAAGAAGGTTAAATAAAAAATATATATATCTTTAGCCTGGACTTAAAGGATAAAACTGATGGAGCATCCCCTACATTTGCTAGGAAGTTACTCTATAGCTTAGAGCCCCTGTAAGTATGGGCTAGGTCCCTTGTAGTTGCCTTGAAACTTTTGGATGCTGCAAGATAGCCAGCATTCTGTGGATAGAATCCTTGTAGGGAATTGTGAATGTTTATGGCCTCACTTTATGGAGATGCTAACCGCTTTGGATGTTTATAAAGACTGTAAGAGGATGTTAAAGTCATCGTTGTACTTAACTGAAAGTCAGTAGAAGGACCTCAGCACTGGTGTAAAATGCTCAGATTTCTTACTTTTAAGAGTCATATTTTAAGAGTCATTCTGGTACTGGTATTCTGAACTAAATAATGGGTTGACAGACTAACATTGGGAATACCTGGCAGTATGCCAGTAGTCCATTCTGCTACATGCAAAGGATTGTGTTTTGTTTTAGTGTCCTGTCCATTATGAAATCATTTTAATGCTCTTATATACCAGAATATATATAAATATATACACACACACACACATATATATATATATATATATATATATATATATATATATATATATATATTATAATATATATAGAGTATATGTCAGAATGCATGTAGTATAGTTGTATGGAAACCAAATGAAAATTATGAGCTAAAGTACACTTATGAGCTTTCACAAACATTGGTAGCTTTATGTTACAAAACATTATTGAATATAAGGCTGTGCAGTTGTGCAGCTCATGTCAGAGTGGCATATTCCACCATTTCAGTATGATAAAAACAAGAAATATTTTCATACCTTAGCTGTTATTTGCTGAATTAAAGATATGGTGAAATAAAGCCACAGAGAGACACAGCTAACCAAAATGAAAAAAAGTCAGAAGTCACTTTCCTTTCTTTCACTCCTGTTTCACCAGTTTGTCATAGGAGGACATTTATACATGCATGACGCTATAGGAATACTTTTGAAATAGTTAGAAATGCATTAAAATAAATATACCACACAAACACCCCACAAAACAACATGTGCCAGGTGGAGTGTTAGGTGGGGGGTACTATGTCAACTAGCAGATTGGCTCGACTAGAGAGAGCTGTCTCACAGTCCTAGCAGTGCTTTGCCAAGTGGAGTTGCTGCTAGTAACAGTCTATGCCAGGTGGAGTGATTGGTTGATTGGCAGAATGCAAGTTGGAGTTAAAGCAGAGTGCTATGTTGACTGGCAGAACACTGGCTAGAGTGCCATGTAAAATGGTGGAGTATGAAGTGGAGATCCTGGTAAAGCAGCAGAGTGCCTTGAGCAGACATAGTTGTCTCACAGCTCCAGCAATGATGTACCAGCAGGTATGTGGCACATAGTAGTCTCACAGTTCCAGCAGAGATGTGCCAGGTGACATGCCAGCTAGCACCTGGTACATATGTAGCTGTCTCACAGTTCCAGCAGTGATGCGCCAGGTGATGTCCCAGCTGGCACATGGCACATAGTCCATACTGGGTAGAGTATGTAGTGGAGCAGTGAAGGGTTTTGGTCAGCCATAGCAGAGTCTCACAGACTCAGACACACTGCAATGGATGGAGTAATAGCTCCATCTGTTCCTCAGTCCATGCTGAAAGAAGTGCCGAGTGACTTACAAAGTGCTGCTTGGACAGTTGGCTGAACTACCAGAGTGACAGGTAAGCCAACAGATGACCAGCTGGACAGTGGAGTCTGGATAGAGTGCCAGGTAGATGTGATGTCTCCAGCAGATAGATCTTTTTTTTCATAGACTCAATAGTGGTGTACTGGATGCAGTGCCAGGTAACACCTGCCATGCAGTCTGTGCCAGGTGGACTAATGCCTGACAGGTTGCTGGCTGGACTACAGGATTATTGCATTCCTGGGTTTATCCCTCAATCCTTTATGTGGGTATGACTTGGCTAGGCTTCTAATGATCCATCCAGTTGTAACTATGAACCTGCAAGTGGCATGACCAGACATAATTATCCATGCAAATTGGAATGCAGGATGGACCATGGCAAGTGCCTGGATCAGAGGTAGGGGTCAGAGACCCAACAGTGCTGTGCTGAGTGGAGTGCGAAGTGGAACTTGGTACACAAATCCATGACAAATGGAGTGCTGGGTAGATGAACAAAATGCCAGCTGGAGGTCTACGTGAACCAGTAGAGTACTGAGTAGATTGCTGGGTGGAGTGATAGGTGGACCAGAAGAATGGACCACAACTTGAAGGACCCCAATGTTTCCTCACAAAGAAAATCATGGGCCTAAGCAGAATGCCTTAAAGCCTTAAAGCTCTTCTTGGTCTCATACAGACTCCTGCATAGTGACCTTTGCCTAGCCTACACAGCCCTGTCCTGTGCACCCTTCTTCACATTCACAAGACATGAAACACCATAAATACCCATACCAGAGACCTAAACTGCTTTTGTAACATAAACACATTTTTTGACAGGATCCATTCCTCACACAAAGAATCCCTCTCTTCTGTACCAGATTCCCCTTCCATCTTAAACAAAGAAACTCCTTAACTCTGTTTAAAGATTATCTGGATGAATGAATGGGTAACTGTATATGCCCTCCTGGGCTTATCCCTCAGTCCGTTATGGAAAGGGAGAACATGCAGTGGGTATTACTTGGCTAGGCTTCTAATGATCCACCCAGTTATAAGTAAGAACCTACAAGTGCCATGACCAGACATCATTAATCATTTCACAGGCCCAACATGACATCCTGAGTGGAGTACCTACTGGGACCTGTCACATAACTGAAGCTATGTGGAGTACCAAGGAATCAACAGAGTACCACATGGGGTGTCATGTGTTGTACCAGAGAAACTGTTAAGAGAGCCAGGAGGAGTGTTTTAGGTTCCCTACCACCAAGCATGAACACAGAATGATTGTACTAGTAGTTTATATTAGATATGTGGAGGTTGAGATGTAATAAAAAGAATGGGGAAATAGTGATAAAATGAACAGAAGGCCTATAACATTTTTAAGTACAAACTATAAAATATTGGCTACAATAATGCAAGTTAAATTTAATAAACAATTATTTTAAGGGAGATATGTGGAGCAGAAAGGGAATGAGGATGGCATTGCGATAGGTGAAGGAGGTTATTGAAGAGATACTAAGGGAAAGGAAAGGAATATTTAATGCAGATTTATACAAAGATTTTGATAATGAGAAGCACAGAGAAATCTTGACAACTACAGGAAATATGGATAGAAAATGGGTTTATGAGGCAGAGAAAATATGTAGTAAGTTTGTTATTAGATGCATTGTAAATGGTTTTATTGGGAAAGACTGAGTTAGAAAATGAAATAAAATAGGACTGCCCACTAAGTCCACTCATATTTCCTTGCTGCAGAGATAAAATTGTTATGGACAGTTTGAGTAAGTTATAGGGTATTAGATGGAAACTGTATGGGAATGTGAGACACCCAAATTATCAGATAATGCCGGTGGTTTAACTGTGAAAAAAATGAAGGGATGGAAGAAGCAAAAATGAAAAATAAAAGGCTTTGTCAAAGGATTAACAATAAGAAGAGTAAAGGAATTAGGGTAGCAGGGAAGGTGCTGGATAGTGAGATCTTCAAGGAAAACAATACAAAGTTAAATACAGAATTTGGCAGTAAGAACATGAATATAACAGAGCAGAAGGTGTTAAGATGAAGGAAATGGTGGACTTGTGGTTACAAGGGAAGATGTAATTTTATTTATTGGGGTATGCAGCAGGATTTTTTTATAGTAATATAATATGTTTGGATGTGAATTGTACTGAGATTTACTCATGCCACACAGTGTTTGGTCATAAGACTGAATCCCAAGAAAGTGGGTAAACAAAAGTGACCAAAGTTTAAAGCCAGGTGTGAGTAAATTACATTGTAACCTACCCAGACATTTTATTACTTTTATACCATGGCTTTATGGGTCTATATTAGAACATTGAAGTTTCAGAACTTTGAATGTTCTAATATCGAACCTAATTCAGGAAACGCTGACAACATTGAACATTCAGAACAGCGAATTTTGTCCTAGGGAAAAAATTTGCTGTTCCGAAACACATACACACAACACAAGCACACCAAACAAACAGCAATCCACACACATACACCTAAACTCTTACATCTAACCCTACATTAAACTGTACATACACCACTAACTATCCACTTACCTTAACCCAAACCCTAACCCTAAGGTCCGTCAATATCGCACACTCACCTCACCCGCGCCCTAACTCACCTACCCCGCCCTAACCCTCACGTCCACACAATCGCACACTTACCTGACCCGCGCTCTAACCCTAACTCACCTAACCCGCCCTAACCCTCACGTCCACACAATCGCACACTTACCTGAACCTGACCCGTAACATTCCACCACAGTGCTGAAAATAGCGAAGCGACAGAAATGGACAACCAAATTCTTTCCATGGGAAAAAATGTGTTTTTCTGCAGCTTCGCTATTTTTAGCGTTCGCTGAATACGGTTCAATATTAGAACATTCGAAGTTCTGAAAATTCGATGTTCTAATATAGACCCGGCTTTATAACCATAAACTTCATAACCTAAATCTACTAGGATGGCTTGAACTGCCTAACCTACTTCAGGTTAACCAACTAATAGTTGCACACAAGATCCTATACCAACCAGGTAATATACCCGTACTTAAAAACCTCATCGCCCTCTACAGTAACCTTAGTGCACTTCATTCATCTGAAAGACTACTAGTTCAAACTTTTAAATCCAACAACACAGCCAGTAAATCTCTATTTGATAACTCTGTTGGCAAAACTTGGAATTCTCTTCTTGCTAATCTTACATCTGAACTCTCTACTTCAGTTCAAGAAAAGTCTGATTCAGTACTTTAAAAAATGATGGCTATGTCCTTGTCCTAATCCAGACTAACTCTAACCATCACTTGTGTGCACATGGAGGATTTCTGCCTACACTTTATTGTTTCTTAACTTATAAATCATATGATCTCCTTGGATCTAGTACCAGGTTAGCCTAGTAGGCATTCAATACCCTAGCATTCTTAAAAACACTGTCTAGAATTTTCCATCTGAGTAAAAATGTAATAATTTATGGGCAGCCACGGTAGTGCAATGGTTAGCATTGCCGCCTCACAGCAAGAGGTTCTCCATTTTGTTCCTCGGCTGGGGTGCCTTTTGTGCAGAGTCTGCATGTCCTCCCTGTGGTCACATGGGTTTGCTCCGGTTTCCTCCCACATCCCAAAGATATGCTATATGTGGATTGGACACTCTAAATTGGCCCTAGGTGTGTGTGCATATGTGTGTCTTCTGTGGAAGGTTGGGCGCCAGGCTGGCAACTCGACACCATAAAACTCCACTGCCAGTCATGAGCGGACAGGTGATCCACTGTGGCGACCCCTAACCAGGAAAGGCCGAAAGAAGAAGAAGAAGTAAAAATGTAATAATTTGTTTGTGTATCTGTTTTTGTGTTTGTTTACATCTGTGTAAAAATCCTTTTATTTGTATTTTATTTTGTGTTTTAAACTGTAACAATTTAACAGTTTGTTGAATGTCTTTTTGGAGCTTTTCTCCCCAGGCCTCTGCTAAAAATGGACATGTATCCAGTCGGACTATCCCGGTAAACAAATGTAAAATAAACAAATAATATTTAACATTTGGAGGTTACATGCTATTAAAGTTTTTCTTCTTTAATGTTGTTTTAGTTTGCTATTGTAATCTGCAAAAAAGTAGTCCATGTATTTTCAGTTAGTAGTTCTAGCATCATATAACATTTATTAAACAGTGCAAATTAGTTCACTTTCTAATTTGTTTCAGACGCACAAAGACACTTAGGATATTTTTCTTTGTTTACCCCCCCCCCCAGCATATAAATATCAACATTTACATGCACGCATGAGGACATTTCTATTACATTCATTAATACAGACACCAAGTAATTTTTAGTTAGAAAATGAAAAATACTAAACTCCAATAAAATATGTGCCATACTGCATGTTCAAAGAAATGTAGCCTTGATTTGGTGTCTTATATTTTCATGTCAGTTGAATGTTGTATAGGTATGGTTACTCTGAACTAATGCCAGGTGTTTCAAGTTGTGTTTCTGTACTGCGTGTGGATATTAAGACATTAACAAGATAAAGCAGGTATCAGAAAATTAATAAATGCAACAGGTAAAAGAAATGGACAAGTATGTAATGAGCATTGTGTTGTGTGTGTGCACTGACAGGGAAATACATGTGCAACACAAAGTGTTGCGCTATGGGCAGGCATCAGTTTGAGGGTTACAGAGCAATGACAGACAGCATGTGAGTTTTCCAGTCCCTCCTTGACATTCATAGGCATAGCATACAGTCCCATAAAAGAGCTATGAACCATGTGGGGTTTGCTGATTAGCACAAGCACAATTCATAAAGTTGAATACTATTCCTGCTTTGTCAGCAAACAGTGGGTCCAGCAAGGCAATGGGTACAATGGTCTGTGCATGGAAGTGCTCCTCTTCTCCCCATAGCCACCATCTCCTAAGTTTGCGCACACATACACACACACACACACACACACACACACACACACACACACACACTCACACACATAAATCATATGCAGGCACACTGTCGTATTGTCACTCACACACTTGCATGCACAGACAGTTACGCACTGTTACTCACACCCAGACATTCAGATGTTGACACACTATCTCACACACACACACACACACACACACACACACACACACACACACACACACACACACACACACACCATATCACCAATAAAGTAGAAATATACGCTGCAGAAGTAGAGTCAACAGGGTTCGTTCGTGCCAAATCTTTATTCAATGTAGACCAAATAAAAACACCTCTAGTTGAGCGCTTTCATCCAGATAATAACTGGACTTCATCAGAACAGCATTGTACTCCATTAACCTTTTTAAATAGTAATTTAGGCGCCAAATCAACATTAACAAGCAATCATATCATTTAAAGATATACTCATTTCATTAATTAAAACACAACATAATATTCCCTTCCAGTCCTTGTAAACTTGATGACTGTTGGTAAGCTCGGTGTGCAAAACATGTGTATAAATTCATAAAAAATATGTGATTTCTTAAAACATAATAAATATGTATATTTATTAAATAACCTATCAAGAGTTAAAAATCTAAATACATACTTTAACATACATTTCCCATAATGACTTATCACTATCTAAAAAATTATTATACTGAAACACTAAAGCACTAAAAATCTAAGCCCTTAACTGTAAAATTGGCTTGATGGTAATATAATCATTCAAGCCAGGCTCATTTGCTGCATCTGTTAAAAGATGCCATTTTGTTTCCTTTTGCCCTAAAATT
This sequence comes from Protopterus annectens, assembly GCF_019279795.1. Taxonomy (NCBI): domain Eukaryota; kingdom Metazoa; phylum Chordata; order Ceratodontiformes; family Protopteridae; genus Protopterus; species Protopterus annectens. The sequence continues at coordinate 1,989,652,422 of NC_056741.1, forward strand.
GCCTTAAAGTTTCCTCCTTTGGCTCCAATAATAACTTGTTCCAATATAGCAAATTTAAACGTGTGTCTCCCCACATTTGTCTGTATGTCTGTATAAGGCGTTATTAGTGTCCTTTCGCCTTATGCAGTAAAGATGATCATAGATTCTTCTTTTAAACTGTCTCTCTGTTTTCCCTATGTAGAAGCATGAACATATCATACACTTGGCTAAATAAATAATGTATTTTGAATTGCAGTTTCCATTATGAAATATAATCTTAGATTTGTTAACATTTTCTAATGTAACTCCTTCCACTTCCCATATGAAATTACATTGGCTGCAGCTTCCACATTTTACTGTGTGCTTATTCCACTTTTTGATGCTCCTACACATATTGCCTCTTTTCAATATAGACTTCATGTTATGTACCATTTTGTAAACAAAAGTGGGGTGATCTCCTACTACGTCACTCACTTGTTTATCTGTCTTAAACACGTTACAATTTTTGATAAGAATGTTTTTAACATCACTGGCTTGGGAATTGTACTCCAATATACAAACCCTTTTGAAATTTGCCGCACCATTAGAATGACTGTCCTTATTGATGTTGAAATTAAAATTGGTACCCAAAAATGGTGGATATTTCGTACCCCATTCCCTTATTACATATTCACTAATGTCTTTCAGCATCTCTTTGGGGTAACCTCTGGAGCCAAAAAGGGACCTAATGAAATTTATCTCTTCTAACATTTCATTATAACTGGATGTCATCCTTGCCGCCCTGCTGCACTGTCCTTTAAATATATTTTTCAGGGTTTTCCTTGGATGATTACTAGTGAATTCCAAATAACTATTGGAAAATGTGTTCTTTCTATATATCCTTGAAGAAAAACCATTTGGTGTACTAAAGATGTAGGTGTCTAAATATGCAATACCTATAGTATTCCAAGAATGGGTGAATTTAAAAAAAACTGCATGTGTTATTCAAATAAGCCACAAATTCATTGATTGTTTCACTTGAACCATCCCATAAAATGAAAATGTCATCCAGAAACCTATTGTAATGCTTAATATATTATTCACACTGAAAGAGGAAAGTATTTTCCCAGTCTAACATAACCAGGTTGGCATAAATGGGGGTACAAGCAGCCCCCATAGCCACCCCCGTGGTTTGTCGATAGTATTCTCCTTCAAAAAAATATAATTGTAATCAAGAACTATTGACATTAATTCTAAAAATCAAATGAATCTGGCTCCATTCCATATCAGAATATTGTCTAATACTGTTGCTAAAGGCTTCCATCCCCGATGTTTTTTGGATGCTAAAAAACAAATCAATTACATCAATGGTGATATATGTTAATTCTTCCTTCCACAAATCTGGAGTCAGTTTGCTTAAAAAAATCCAAGAATCCTTAATTAAATGTGGAATTTTTGTATATATGTGTTTTAACCATGTGTCAATGTATTTACCCAAAGGGTAAGTTTTTGAACGACTTCCAGATACTATCGGACGTAATGGTGGGTCATTAACACTTTTATGGACTTTAGGAATTCCCACTATGGTGGCAATTATTGGATACTCCACTATTAAATAATTATGTAGGTCACTGGAAATTCTGTTATCTACTAAATACTCGTCATTATACATATCAATTCGCCTGTGTCCTATATTAATTTTGTTTATGGACACTGTCTCATAATTACCAGAGTCGTGTAAAATTTTAAAGATTTTATTGTTGTAATCCATATCGTCATAAAGCACAACACCCCCTCCCTTATCAGGCTTCATAATTCAAATGTTACAATTAGTTCTAATTTGTTCAAGAAAATAAATTTCCTCCTCATTTAAATTATTGACTAATTTCCTGTGTCTCAAGCCGTATTGTAGTTTGTAAATATCTTTTGTTACTAATTTCTCATATAAAACTACATTAGGATGGTTGGGTGGAATATATGTGCTTTTTTTCTTCAAACTTCTGTCACAACTAATTGTAGTTTTGTTCTGGAATGTGAGAGCTAAATTAATCTTTCTCAGAAATAATCAGCTAAGCAATCCACAACTCTAAATTTCCCTTTGGGTATATATTTCATACCTTTCGAGAACAATTTAAAATGATTACTATTTAGTTCAAAACCAGTGTAGTTGTAAATATTAAAATTATCCAAACTGAACACAATTCCATCAGTTGTATTAATTATGGAGTCATTCAAATGACTCTTTTGATCTAATGTCTCATACCCCCTTTCCACTTGTAACCTACATTCCTTTTTTTCTCCCAAGGTTGACTGTACCAATTCCGTCCTCTGTCTTTCTGCCATCCCATTACGGAATCTCTTTGTTCCCAGTCCCTGTAAAAATGTGAACTCCTGTAATTCGTTTGTTCATTATCATATCTGTTACCATTTACTCTGTCACTCTCTCCATCTTTATTTCCCATTTTCTCTCCTTCCTTCCATGGATACATTGTGTTATTTTTATAATGTTCCAAATACCTTTTAAATTTTTTACACTTTTTAAAGTAAATTTCATCAGCTTTCATATCCGCCATAGTATACTGTTTGGAATACAATTTATCCCATTGAGGGGAATAATAAGTCACTAACAATTCTGTTGTTTAAAATCTCAACTTCATTCATTAAAATATATAACTTCTCATCATTTTTCTTTATGAGAAGCTTCATAAAATCAAAACCAAACTGGTTAAATAAATTATTAAATCCATTACATATAACATCATTCAACATTACTCCCATGGGAGTTTTAAAAAATCTTAATCCCATAGGAACAATTTTACTATTCAGGTATTTATTTAAATATGCATTGTCAATTTGCACACCTTTAATGGCACAAAGTTTTTACCAAAAGCATATATCAAGTCTTTCAAAGTTCCATTCAATGATGTCTCATTGTAATTTTTGTAATTTGGCTGTCCGTTGGCGCTATTAATGTTAAAATTATATTCATCATAATTCTTTAAAAAAGTGTCTAAGCTCTTCACGGTCTGTTTAGTTCCCACATAATTGTCTTGATTAGAACTAACACAAGCTTGGAAACTAGAATTGTGTCTCACAGTACCTGCATTAGAAGAATTAACCACATTAGCTTTATTAGTTACGGCCGAATAAGTTCTCCCAGCCATGTTCCTTTTCGGTTTGGCACCCATACGATGGTATTCATCATCCAAATAGTGCAGGGAAAAATCAAAAGTAAAATCTTTATCCAAGTTACTGGCTGCCGAAGCTGAAGCCCCTAGCAATTCACCAGTTCGTTGGGTTACAGGTGAACCATTTCCTCCTAACTGGCCATTTGGTAGATCAAACTCCATAACACTCTCTTCTGAACAATTACGTGGTGAGGATACGTTATCACATTTTCCCATGAGTTCACATTGGGTTAACAGCTCCACGAGATGAACCACTTCCCCCTTCAACACTGTAACTTCCGATTAAAGTTTGTTAATTTCTTCCCATTGTATCAGGGAACAGTGAGTAGATACTTTCCCTGTAGACTCCATAATGTCAACCGAAGAATAAAACAAGGCAGAGTAACACAACCACAGTATCACCAATAAAGTAGAAATATGCTGCAGAAGTAGAGTCAACAGGGTTCATTCGTGCCAAAACTTTATTCAATGTAGACCAAATAAAAACACCTCCGGTTGAGCGCTTTCATTCAGATAATACTGGACTTCATCAGAACAACATTGTACTCCATTAACCTCCTTAAATAGTAATTTAGGCACCAAATCAACATTAACAAGCAGTCATATCATTTAAAGATATACTAATTTCATTAATTAAAACACAACATAATATTCCCTTCCAGTCCTTGTAAACTTGATGACTGTTGGTAAGCTCGGTGTGCAAAACATGTGTATAAATTCATAAAAAATATGTGATTTCTTAAAAGATAATAAATATGTATATTTATTAAATAACCTATCAAGAGTTAAAAATCTAAATACATACTTTAACATACATTTTCTATAATGACTTATCACTATCTGTTCTATAATGATCTATCACTATAATATTACACACACACACACACACACACACACACACACACACACACACACACACACACACACACACAGGCATGTGCTCATTGTCAGTCACATCAGTGGCAGACACAGCTCTTTCTCTCTCTTTCCCTCTCTCTCTCTCTCTCTCTCTCTCTCTCTCTGTATTCCACTCACTCTCTTACACACACACCAGACCAACTGATCCATGCCCATTACCTTACTTACCAGCTGTAACCAGATCAGTGCAGCTGGTGTCAGTGGACCTCTGCAGTCATGGCAAGGGCAGATTCATAAAAGTTTCATCCCCCATTGCCATGACTGCAGAGGATATGTCATAGACATATATGCTAATGAGATCTAGTACAGCAGCCGCTCCTACTGGCTTTTCTTGTAATGAGCAAGTGTGGTATGTAGAAGCTTAGGTATATGGTGGACTGGCCAGATAAAACCCAAAGTTGAATCTGCAGCAATGCACCTGTTTCCTAGGCCATTAAATGACTTAACAGGATGAAACCCAATCACAACAACTGATTTTTTTCCAGAAAATAAAAAATTCCAAGTAGGTCTACTAGGAGTCTTCCAGGCTTTGTTCTGTGACAATGAGGAACTGAAGAACCACTGTGGATTCTACCTATTTTTATAACTGATGTACCAGATGTCAGGGATGATAAAGTGGGAGTGGTTGTTCATTGTAGGGATAGCAGCAAATGTGACAACATTCATTGCCTGCTGCTGGAGATAGTTCACTTTTAGTGACTTCTGGAAAAGTAAATGCACAGTGTCATATATACCATTAATTAATTTAAAAATTCTTTACATGGCTGTGCTCTTCCTTAACAACAGTATTTTTGCTGTGTCTGTGTGTGTGTGTGTGTGTGTGTGTGTGTGTGTGTGTGTGTGTGTGTGTGTGTGTGTGTGTGTGTGTGTGTTATGATTTGAATGATTTGGTAGACAGCAAACTCTAGCATAAGGATGAAGCTGATAGACCAGATTATGAGGGAGCTGCTTCATTTCCAGCTTTTGATGAAGAGTTTTTCTACCTTGAGATCTAAACTTTGTGATTACTGTGATGGGTCTACTCATTGAACAAATTATTATGGTGATCTCTGAGGTTTCTGTTCTGTTCTGTAGAACACTGGTTGAGATTCATAAACATGGTAAGGAATTGAATAAAGCTCATATGCATGCCAAACTACATATAAGAACCCCATATAATTCATCAGCATGCCCTAACTCCCTGAAGTATTGTCATTGATGAATCCAGCTATGCAAATCAGGATGCACAGTAAATGTGTGAAATCAGAGTGTACTGAGTGTATGGGAACCAGATATATCAGAAAATGCTAAAGTGGACCTTTTGAACACAAAATGGTAGCCAACTTGCTAATATTGCAGAAAGGCTGATGTGCCATTCAGCATAATTAATCTGAGTGACAGCACAGCTTTGTGGTAGTGAAAATATAGCTGAATCTTGAATATTTACACACTGGGGTGCAAGAAGACAGATAAGCATTGTAGCACAATCATACCCATCCTCTCCCCTCCATAGTGCAGAGTCTGCATGTCCTCCCTGCGTTTGTGTGGGTTAGACATGCATCTGAAGCATTTCTCCCTGGGCCTCCACTGAAAATTGGGTTGGTCCAAGTTGGACTTTCCAAGTATTAAATAAAAATAAAATAGTGACAATGCCACACTGTTGCCAGTTGAAGTAGATACTGCTCTAGATCTTCTCAATATTCTGACATATGGACTAGGGATATTCCACATACACGGCCAGGGAGATAAAAACGTTTTATGAATTGTCCTTGTTTGTGTATGCCAAGTTGTTACAACTAGAGAAAGACAATTCATGCAAAAGTGCAGCTGACATATGGACTTTGCCCTACCACAAGTTAAGCACCTATTTACACTACTGTACAGTGTCTGCATATATCTACTTTCCCCGTAGATGTAACATAGGCTGCACAGTTACCTAATTCAGAACTCCAGTAATGTGCTGAGCAACACAGCATCGACTCTAACAAGCCTACAGACACAGTAAGCACAGAGGAGTACTCCTTACAAACTGGAGTAAAGCTTATGCCTTTATTCTGACTGCTGCCTTGGCTTAGGTTGTTAATGACTTGCTTTGCAGACTGTCAAAGCACAGAGTAGGGTGTCCCAATCCCCTCATGGTTTTATTTTTTATTTTATTTTTGTGCCAAAATTCTATCCATGTGTAGCATTCCCCTAACTCATCTTTGCCTGACCCCTTCATTATGACTGCTGCAATATTTCACCTTGTTATTGTTGTGTGTTCATGACTATCACTTAAGAGCATTGTGGGTTCAGTTCTCTTGAGGACTGTCTTTTGACTACTGTTTCCAGTCTGTTATTGTGTAACATTCCCCTGGTGGGTATTCCCCCGACCTCTACAGTATGACTGCTGCAATAGTTCTCCTAAATTAATGCCTTGTGTATGACAGTATCACTAGAGAGACTCATGGGTTTAATTCCCTTGAGGTCTGTCTTTTAATTATTGCTACCATTATTTTGTTGTCTAGCATTCCCCTGATAATGCATTTCCTTGACCCCTTCAATATAACTGCTGTAATAGCTCACCTAGTTAATGTTGTGTGCATGACAATATCACTTAACAGGGTAATGGGTACAAATCCCCTCAGGGTTGATATTTTGTTTTACATTGCATTTAATAACATAGTACAGGTACACCAATAAAAATATGATGATGTCAGGAGTGGGGTAGGTTGGTGCATCATGTTGCTTTACTGTATCCCCATATCCTAATTGAGTTTCATATTTTGTCTATGTTCAGGTATTTCAGGTAGACATCTGTGTATGTGCCATATACTCTTACCTTTCTTTATTATATTCTGCATGACTGCTATGTTCACCAGTCCCCTTTGGAGTCACCTGTCAGTTTCGGTTGTTTTCATTGCCCTACTATCACCTCTAAACTCATCCCTTACAAATCATATCCTTACTTTGGTCCTTGAAACATTTTTCTACATATCTTTTGTCTTGAATCACAACAATACTTCAGCGTGTTGGTAGTCATCCTGTCTGCATGGTTGTGCGATCATTATGCTAGACGCTCATGCACAGTCAATGTTTACAACATCTACACATACTCTGCTCTGGCTGTGGATTGCTTTAAAATGATCTTCCTGCATATCCCCACTGCTGCTGATATGTGGAGCTGCTTGTCATGGAAAATGATCTGGCAATATATATTACTAAAGAGCCTCTCGGCTCATCATGCACAGGTGGAAAACAGTGTTGACTTGGCCATGATCTTAGATGCTGTGGTTCTGAATCCCTGAACAGCCTTGTATTTTGTTTTAGAATTGCTTTTTAACTAAAAATAATACCGATTTTCTCGTCAAAGTTGCTATTTTTTAAATAAAAGAATAAGATTGATTATCTTATTGGAGTTGCTACATTTTCAGTCGTGCCTTTTAACACTAAACATAAACTGAAAATGTATTAAATGTTTATTTATTTGCAGTTTGTTAACCGGGAAAGTTCATTAGGCCGAGATGAGCCCTTTTTCAATGGAGGCCCGGGGAGAAAAGCTCCTTGTTCAGACATACAGACATACAAAGCAAAAATCAGCAGAAGTTAATACAATATTTAAAAATGCAAAAATCAAACAGAAGTTCATACAAAATTAACAATGAAAAAATCAACAGAAGTTGATATAAGGTTTTGTACAGTTTAAAAGTAATAGAGACGCAATAATGTAGTAATAACAGTAATAAATGGATTTGTGTAAAGTGCACCAATAGTAGATTCTGCACCAATTTGGGATGATAAGCAATCTGTTGTATGTGGGATGAAATTGCCTACAATGTCTAGTGTAAGAGGATAAATGTATGTAAAAGATAATGGAGGTGGAGAAATGGCATGTCTAGTGTTAAGTGAACTTTATGGAAAAAGGATAAAGGGAGTGAGAGTAGTAGGTAGAAGTTAGGAGTGGTGAGAGCAGGAGCACTCCCATGTAGAAGAGAGATAGAAGTGGAGCAGTGTGTTGAAAGTGGAGAGGTTCTGGGTAGTACGGATATGGGGGGAAAGTGACTTCCATTGTCGTGCAAAGGAAAATGACAGTCAAAGTTGCTCAGGAGTACGTAGGGGTTTGTACACTTCAAGGAGATTCTGATTAATGGATCTGAGTGATCAATCAGGTAGATGCATAGTAAGGATGGTGGAGAGGGTGGGGCATTGAGATGGTTTGAAAATCAGTTTTTGAGCAGTAGAGAGCTGAATGTAAGTGAGATAGTTGGAGAGCTCTAGCCAGTTCAAGGTGTGTAAGGCATCACAGTGGTGAGAGGAGGATTTAGAACTGGTGGTGAACTTAGAGATTTTATTATAGCATGATGCTAGTTTGGTCTTAAGGGTTGCATGTAGATTGGTAAGAAGAGAGGCTCTATACATGAGAGAGGGAAGGAGGTACATGGTACAGAGGGTACACTTACTTGAGGAGGTAAGATAACAATTGTGACAATAAAGCATTCCGAGCTTCTGGTGAGTTTTCTTGACGTTACTTTGAAGGTGAATGTCAAACTTTAATTGGTGTCAATAAGGACTCCTAGAAGCTTGGTATGGGGGACTATTTCAATAGAAGTCAAGTTTTGGCTTACTAAGGAGAAGGAGTTCTTGTCAATTTTGGTGTTTTTAGATGCAGTAAACATCATAATTTTGGTTTTGGAAGCACTGAAAACCAACTGATGGAAGAAGAGGAAAGATTAAGATGAGAGAGCTTGGACAGGAGAAGGCTGTGGGAAATGGTGTTGAAGGCCTTGGATAGATTAAGCTCAAGGGTAGAGGGTGGCCTAATGGTTAAGGTGTTTGCCTTGCAAACACAAGGTGCAGGGTTTGAGTCTCACAAGAGATAATTGGCTAAGCTTAAAATGGCTCGCAAGGGCAGGTAGCTTAGGACTCATCTATGAACCAATCTATGAACCTATGAAGATTGCCTGAGATGCGAGTGCAGTTGATATTGTCAAGGAAGGATAGAAGGGCTGTGGTGGTGCTGTATCCAGGTCTGAAACCGTGTTGAGTTGGGGTCAGCAGATGGTTGTCTAAAAGGTAAGGTAAGAGTTGCAGGTGAATACATTAGAGAATGGCTATGGGACAAAAATTGGAGATGTCAGTGTTTTTGCCCCCTTTGTGTAAAGGAATGATAAAGGCTTTTTTCCAGAGGAGGCATACATAGGATTCTTGAATAGAATGATTAATTAGGATACAGATGGGGAGAGCTATGCCATCTGCAGCTAACCTGATGAAATTAGATGGTACGTTGTCAGGTGCATTAGAGAGTGGTTTTAACTTTTGTAGGAGTTTTTTTATGCTGTTAACAGGAATGGGTTTAAGAGTGAAGGGAGGTGGGTGGGTCAAATTGGGGGCAGAAGGAGATGAGTTGTAGGTGGTTGGTATGGATGGAGCTAATGAGTTGGGGAAGGATGTAGTGAGGTTGGCTACTGAGTCTATGAAGAAGGAGTTAAACTTGGTGGCTATGATATGATCTGGAGAGCTATGGTCAGGACAAGGGGTATCTTTTCTGCCAGGAGTTAGGAGGGTAGAGATACTACTCAAAATATCTTGGGGTTGGATTTGTGATTGTTCTGAAGCTTAGAGTAATAAGATTTGTGGTTGGAAGTAATTTGTTTTTTAACTCTGTTCCAAAGTTGTTTGTATTCTGTTAGGAAGTTGGGTTTTCTGTAGTTTTGGTATAGTTTCCATGATTTATCGCAGATATGCATGAGGGTTATAGTTTCTTTGGAAAGCCAGGGGGCAGTTTTAGATTTTAATCTCTTAGTTCTGGGAGAAACAAAGCTGTTTAGTAGGTCAATGAAAGAAGTATTAAAGCAGGTAACTGCATTGTCAAGAGGAAGAGTTTTCAGTGGGTTCCAGTTTATTTGTTTTAAGCAGTCAGAGAAGGTCTGAGGGTTAAAGTCTGTGAAGGTACAGGTTGAGATATAGTTATGTTGTAGGTGTAAGGAAGAAGGTGAGTGATATGCAAAGGCAGGAAGATGATCACTAAGGGAGTCAGGTAAGTTGCCACTGTCTGAGATATTGTTGGGTGGGAGACTAATATCCAGTCAGGAATACTGCCTGGGGATTTATATTTATTAGGTCTGATAGGAGTGGTAATTAATTGGGTGAAGTTGTAAAGGTTTATATTCTGAGAAGTTGTGGTTGAGTGAATAGAAGTCCAATGAATGTTTACTTTGCCTAGGATAATTGTTTCATTACTAATGTTAGATGAGAACCAGGAGAGGATATCTTTGAGAATTGGGATGTTGTTTCCAGGTGGTATGTATAAGGCAGCTATGCATATATTTGTGTTGTTGTTGATTTTTAGGTGGGCCAAGGTTATTTCGGCAGTAGCGAATTGTGGTAAGGGGGTTGGTATATGGTGTTACTATAAGAGAGGAGGAAAAGATTAGGGCTACTCCACCACCTTTCTTTTGTATTCCTTATGATACTATAGTTGGGGGGGGGGTGATTTTAGAGTCCTTCAGCTGAGGTTTGAGCCATGTTTCAGAGATTGATAGGATGTCAGCGTGGTTATGAGAGATCCAAGCATGGAAGCTGGGTAGTTTATTGCAAAGGCTTTGGGCATTTATAGTTGTGAAAAGGAGAGATTTGTGGGGAGAGGCTGAAGGTGTAGAGGTTGACTTTGTATTCTGGTTAGCAAGGGGTCCAGGGTTGGAGTGTATGTCTCCAGAGAGGAGAATAGAGATGAGTTCTAGAAGGAAGGATAAAAGTTTTTTAGATTCCCTAGTGTTGGAGTTGAAGTCAAGAAGGAGGAATAAGCCCCCAACAAAAACTATCAGTGAGACAATCGCAACTAAGTACACAAAGCAGCTGGCAAGCTCTGGTGAGTTTTAATACCAATTGTGATTTAGGGCTCAGATCTAATAGGTAGTGGCTACTAAAACAAGACAAATTGAAACAGAGTGAAATATATTCACTGAGGGCACTAGGGAGCAGAAACAATAGTGGGCTATAACTTATTAGAAGAGTGGGGGGGTATGCTGCCATTTAGTGGCGTACCTATGTAAATTATATTGAGAAATAATGCTATTAAGGGGGGAAGAGAGCAGGTACAAGGGGGGAGGGGGAATATGGGGGGGAGGGACAGCTTTAGAACTGCTAGTGTGCATGACATGGAAAGCTAGGCAAACACATAGATAGGTTGAAACACTTGGTGTAAAGTTATTGACCTACACTCAATATGATCAGAAGAAGGAAGTTAGATGAAGCCAAAGGTTGTTTAAGTTTCACTGGTTCACGTTCTTTGTGGAGGAGTAATGGTCTGGCTTTTTTAATTTATCCAAGTCTTTTGGGTTTCTAATACCATGACGGAAATGGACCCCATTCCTAAGTCAAAGTACGATTAAAGTTCATGAAATTAGCATTGTTTCACTTTTTGATGTTAGTCAAAAGTGCTCTAAGTAGAACCCGCAATGTGTACAGTAATGACTCCTTCAGCAATTCGTATGGTGTTGCATGAATTGGTAACATATCTGAATACGATTTTAAATTCTTTTTTATAAGACCAGTTGCTTCTACTACTATTGGAACTGTCTGGGTATCTTTCTCCCACATGGCTGTCATTTCTGCATGCAGATCAAGGTATTTTATGGCTTTGTGTCTCTCTGTACGCAAGACACTGTAGTCACTAGGTGTGGTGATTTCAGTGATCAATACTACTTTTGTCTTCTTTTCTTGGACCACTGTATCCAGTTTTCTAGCATCTATCTTTTGAACTGTTGGTATTGGGTGATCTCATGTGATATAAACTTGATAATTTTCTAGGATTCTTTGTGGCTCATGTTTCCAGTGCTTTTCTGCCACTTCGATACCATAATGTTTGCACAGTCTCCAGTGTAACAGTCTCGCCACATTATTATGCCTTTCAGTATACAGTCCCTTTGCCATTAGTGCGTCGCAACCAGCAACAAGGTGTGTGACTGTTTCCACTTCGGTTTTACAAAACCTACATATGTCTGTTTCTCCCACATGTTCAATGGACTTTGTAAACCAGCATGTATGTAACCCACTATCTTGGGCTGCCAATGTTAACCTTTCATTTCTTGATGTGAATTTACCTCTCCTTAACCATTCCTGCATTCATTCTTGATCAACATGAGGCTCTTCCAGAAGTTTTCTGTACTTGAAACTATATTTATGTTTTTTCCACATTTCTTGCCTTCTCATCTGGTCCTTCACTTTATATTCTTTCTTTTGTTTTTTAGCACATTCAGTTGCTGCCTTGTTTTTATCTACTTCTAGTTTGATTTCCATTCCTGCTTGACGTCGATATGCTTCTGCTAAATTAAGCAGAGATGGCATCTTAGATTTATTCTCCTCATGTTTCAAAACTTTCACTACATTTGGATCTTGTGAGGTCAGTAGATAAGTGTAGAGTCCCACGATTGCAGATCTATAATCATTTGGTGAGCATGAAGCATCCTTCTTGTTTTAATATCCAATCTATCCAACACTTTTTGAGGCCAGTCAGTCACTCCAAAACTATAAATTAGGACAGGAAGAGCAAATTGATTTATGGCTTGGATCTTGTTCCTAGATGTCAATGCTGTTTTCAGGATTAATTTAAGTCTTCTAAACTATTCCCTACTGAGCTTTATTCACATTTGTTCATGTTTTATTGCTGATTCTTCATCAATTCCCAGGTATTTATACACCCCCTCTTGCTCAAGTTCTTTTATATCACATTCTTGTCCCAAACTGATGTTTTCCTTTTTTAAAGGTTGCTTTTGCACATTTATCAAGACCAAATGACATTCCAATATCATCTGAAAAAGTTTTGACAACCTGCAGCTGTGCTTTCAGTTCCTCATCTGATGAGCTAAACAATTTTAAATCATCAACAAAAAGAAGATGAGAAGTCATTAGACTTTGTTGTTTTCTAGAAGCCAAATTGTAGCCATGGCCTAAACTGTATGCCCAGTAATGTTAAGTGATGCTAGATATTGTAAGTCAGAGGTGTTGTGAAAGACCTTTCTGAATTCAGTCTTTGTTCACTTACAATAAGCATGCAGTGGAGGAAGTTACTGGTACAAAGTTAAATTTGGCCATACGTGGCATTGCATCACTCAGTGACTTCCTAATTTCTGCATCCTGATGTGGCTTATGTCAGCAATATTGTGTAACCCGCCACTCTGGCAAATGATCAAATTGCTTAATAAGTTTGTTAGGAACACTGGTCTGGAGCTGTACCACATTGTTCTCTGTGCAATTGTGGTAGCGGATTATTAGTTAACATATTTTTATTAAACTGATCAGTTTGTGATTTTGCTTCAAATCATCTCTTTACATTCATTCAGTACACCACACTTCCCAGTCCATCACTCCAGATTCTGCATGACCACTTGCGCTACAAGGGATGGTCTAAGACAGACTCTAGTGACTTGAGCCAAATGGAGCAGGAATTTATTTGCCTTTTTTTCCTGTGCATGAAAAAACTTATCTGAAGCAATATTAATTGGGCAATTGTGTGTACAAATGCTTACAAACACACACACACACACACACACACACACACACACACACACACACACACACACACACACGCTCCACACCCCTACCGTGTAAACCAGCATTCTCAAGCTGCACAGCCAGCCTTTATCAGGAATAACTGTGCAATACCAAGTAATCTTATTCAAGGATAACTGATCTGGCCAGTGACCTTTTAACTCACAGCAAACAACCTAAATGGTTATTGGCACAGAAAATAAACTTCTGTATATGTGGTATTGCATTACTTACTAACTTCTTTAGATCTTTATATCCTGTTGTAATTGATTGATTTACTTGGGGCTTACGTCGATGATGATGATGATGTTTAACTTTATCATCATCTTAGCTATTGGTATGTTATCAGGTTATTTCCTGTGTTAACTATTCTGTAATATAGCCATGAGTACACTGGAGGTGTAATAATGCAGAATATCATTACTCAGTATTGTCTTTTTTATGATTTATTTGTTGTAATTCCTGACTTCATTGAGTACAGCCTTTTGTCCAAAATTTCCTGTGTTGTGCACCACAAGGAGGAGTTTATCCCTTTACATGAGGACATTTCACATGCAGTAATAGAAGGGATAACTCTCTATGTACATACCTTCACACATTTGTTACTCCAAAAATCCATTACTGATCTTAAAATACATGGTCAGCCTTGACAGCTACAACGTGTCTCACTATTGGCAGAGAATAATGATATAGCACTATGGACCCCCCCCCCCCCAGCAGAGGGTACTAAGCACTGATCACTGGCACCCCAAACCCAGCTTTTTGCACAGGACCAGTAGTGTTGTCAGCAACATAGTCTTGAGGTGATGGAGAACTAATACCATTGGAGTAATTTTAATGAGGTTTTGAGCCAAAGAAATTCTGTTTGTATTTGTAAATGTAATAAATAGGAAATATAACATATTTTCATTTTTTTCACTGGACACGATGATGATGATGATGATGATGATGATAATAATAATTAGTACCACCCATTTGTTAACCAGGTAGTCCCAATGCACACAAGTCCCTTTTCAGGGGTGTCAGTTAAGTGACTTGCTCAAGGTCACATGGTAGACAAAGGAGGACTGAGGGGAATCAAACCCTATACAACAAGGAAAACTTCTGCACCAACTGCCACTTAAAGAAAAACTATGGTTAGAAACTGAAGTTTTGGTCAAAATGTCTTATCAGTCCAGTTCTAACATCCTTGTTGTAACTGTGTATTTGCCTTCACACTGTAATGAAATACAAGGTTATAGCCCTTTTTTGGGGGGAGGGGGCATTTGACTCATATTCTTACATAGCAGTAGAGCATCTTCATAATTTGCTAACCAGGCAATCCTTCACCTCCAGAGAATGAGAGCTTATCCTTCAGGGTGGAGTCTTTCATCATTCTCTGAGCTTAGTATTCCTGTACTTTTATTTCCTGAAGTGCTAGGACTGGATTTTTATTTATTTATTTATTTATTGTATTAAACTTTTTTAAACTGCAAGCAAATATAAGCATTAGGTTTGTAATATTGTTGAAGTATGACAAAATGTATGAGGGGAAGTGGATCTGTGTGCAAAGATAATTTAAAACAAGTCTATACAAAGTCACTAACTACTGGGGTCCAATAACTGAAGACTTTTTATTCTGAAAAATAAGATGTTTTTGTGCTTTCTAATCATCTACTATGAATTTTGCAGTTCAGTGTTCTGATTTTTGATGTTCACAGTTTGAGAGGTTTGTGCAAAGATTTGACCTTTTTATGTTTGCACCTGGTATACTTGGGGAAAAAAAAGAAAAGTACAAGCATCCACATTTATCATCACATAGCCAGAGATGATGTCACAAACATAGTTAATCTTACTAATCAGTAAAAATGATTAAGCTGTAATAAAAGACAGATTCAATCAATACCATGACCTTAAGAAATATCTGCAATATATTCTTCACTTTTTTAAAAGAAAACAAGGTCCACAAGAAACAATAAATGCATATGAACTGGAGTTCAGACACAGAGCTAAACAATATGTGTTTGGTGAGATGCACAAGTCATTATTCAGAAACAGAATTACCTATGACATAAAAAATATTAACTTAAAAAGCAAACTTTTGAGCAAAACAAATTTAACATTAGACAAGGACATGAATACATGCACATTAAATGATGTACCAGGTAGTAAGAGCTTGCTGAGGAAATGTTATATATGTAAAATTAAACTTCAGCAAAAAAGACAACTTAAAGTAAAGTAAAAAACATTATTGTTACATATAATATGAGACAGTGTAAAAAATGCATGTTAGTGAAAAGTAAGAGTGTGCATTTGAGAATGATAGTCAGTTGAACAAATGCAATGCAGCTCCAGGTTACAGGCATGAGGGCAAAGTTTATCCAACAAGGAAGAATCATGTAGAAAATGTAGTTTATTGAATTATTTCACAAAAATGTGAATATTAAATAAAGTGTGTACAAAAATATCTTGCAAATAACAAGTATACATAGAAGTTCATACAATCCAGTTTTTGACATTGTGACTGAGCTGTCTGTGACTGCCATAGATGTGTATGCATATGATACAGTAGTTAGAATCCACAATAACTATAGATAAGGAAGAAGTACATGACTGTTGCCAGAAAATAAATCAGTATACTGTAAAACTATTCATTAATGGCAAATGTGGGGACTTTGTCTAATAATGGTGCAGAGTACAATATCTTGATAGAAAGTGCATTCAGAAATTTAAGTTTGTAAAAGAAAGGAAAGAGCTCAAAAGCTACACTGCTGAATAATTTAGGCTATAAGATAACACTGAAGAAGCAGCAAATAAATGTGCTTTATTTACAAGAATAAGATAGAATAAGATAGCAATTTTAAAGCCTTGAGACGTGTATAAGCCTCAGAATGGTGAGAGTAAATGTGTGGAAATGAAGACAAGACCACTGTTAACGTTATTTCAAACTAGTCTCTTTTCTCTGAAGTATTCCTGTCTCAAGAGTTAGAGCATCTATGTAGCAGGGATGTAAGGAATATGGGGGGGGGGGTTGCTCCGCTACAAAAAATAACTTTGTTGTTCTCCTTTAGTTTTGCTTAAAGTATTCTGAGACCCACAATTATGGGTTTCAGAATAACAAAAAGGAAGCACAAAACTGTGTTTATGATGCCTTATTTCAAATTATGTCACTGCAATAACCCAACATACTGGGAGGAGCTGTTTATGAACAGTTGGGCATGATTAAGTGTATACACTGTATCCAGATACAGTCTCAGTGTGACAAAGGACAATACATAGTCAGTGAAAGCAGACATTCACATATTTATGTGATACATGATTCTCATGTTTATGTGGGTAAATATTTACACAGTTGTGTAGTGTGTAATCTGCATATTCATGGAGAAATTATGTGTACTTTTATTAAATAAATAGCTTTCACAGTCAAGTAGAATGACTGCAAAGTAATTCAATATAAAATATCAATGATGTAATAAAAATACAGTACACAGAGACACAGTATAGTCTGATTCAAGCAAAGGTAAGTTGTCAGAATTCAAATAAGATATATTTGAAAGTTATGTTTATTTGTTCACTAGTCTTTGTTGCTTTCTGAGTCAATAAAGCATTAACTCCAGTGATTTCACTACAGGTACATTTGCCAAGGAGAGTTCCTATTGCTTTAAGGCAAACTAATGAAAAGGAATAAAAGCATATGGAACAACTGGATGTAATAGCAATACAGATAGAGACTACTCTGTGTATCAGCACTATGGTTGCAGCAGTTAAAGCAGGCAAGAATATAATCTGCAAGATCTGAATAAAGCTGTTTTGTGTGAGCATCATCCACTTAAGACTAATAAAAGTTTTCTCCGTGATGTCAAGAACTAAATATTTCTCAGTGCTTAATGCTAGCTAGGGCTTATGGCAAAAAAATAATTGATCCAGACAGTTAAAAGCTGCCATTGTGGTACACCGTTGGGAAAACACAGATTCTTGAAAATGTTATTTGTTATTTCTTCAGTGTATTAAGTTTGTCAGTGAGCCATTTCACAGATTATTGATGATCTGGAAGGTGTTGTGCACATTAATGATGCTGTACTAGTTTAGGGTGAATCCATATTGGTGTATGAGGTACTGAAGAAACTGCTGGAAAGGCCTGGACAAAATATCAGTTTAACCCAAGAAAAATGTCAGATATGTGTGGTTAAAGTTAAATACATCAACTGGGAAAACTATTCAAGTATCACTTTACAGTCCCAGTGCTTTCTGTAATTTATCAGTTTGAGTGCCCTGGACAAGTTCATTCTGACCTCCACTAGAGGAAGCAACATCCTCAACCTGGTTATCACCAACATGGGAGACTGTTGCTCCACAACTATAGTCAATTCCTCCCTGGTTAAATCTGACCACAAACTGATCACGATGGAAATCTCCATCTCACCCACACCCCCGCACTAAGTTGACCACCCTGAAAACTTCTCTAAAGCCGACTTTGGTCTCCTAAAAACAGAGGTGGTTAACTTCTCGGCACCCATGCCAATGGAAAATAGCTGCATGACTGCTGAATCATACACCAATGCACTGTACGAGCATGTACACAAATGCATGGACCTTGCCATACCAAATAGAGCTAAGACACCCTCCTCCAAAAAAAGGAAGCCAATCTGGTGGTCCCCAGCCATCAATAAACTCTACAACAGAAGGAAGAAACTGTTGCAAAAAAAAAATAAAGTCACAAGACTGGAAAACTTCCCTTATCAGTCTCAACATAAAGCTAAGATCCCTTATCAAATCCTCTAAAGCCAGCTATGAAGGCAGAATTGTGGCTGACACCAGAAACAACCACAACGTCTTCTATAGCTATATCAGAAACCTCAAAGGCAATACCCAGATTTGGTCTGAGTTATTGCACAAAAACACCTCCTATATTGAGCCAAAAGATATAGCCAACATACTGACTGACAGATTCAGCACCAGCTTCACCCCCCCCCCCCGGGCTCTATCACAATACCAGAAGAAAGCCTGGTACCCGGCATTTCTGTGGCACAATTAAAAGCTGCATTGTCCAAAGTCAAAAATACAGTGTCCATGGGACCTGATAATATCCCTGGCTGCATCCTACATGAGCTAAAAATGAACTGGAACCACATCTGTGTGCCCTGTTCAATCACAGCCTTACATCAGGCTATGTCCCTAATGAATGGTGCAGTGTTATAGCCATCCCACTCCATAAAGGAGGATGAACTACAGACCCTGGGAACTATCGCCCCATTAGCCTGACGAGTCTGGTATGCAAAGCTATGGAGCACATCATCAGGGACTTGCTTAACAAAGATATAGGCAATCTCCAAACTCTTGACCCCGCACAGTTTGGCTTTGTCAAGGGGAGATCCTTCCTGCTGAACCTGGTTGACTTCTTTGAGGCAGTCACCAAGGCTGTGGATGAGGGTAAGGCAATGAATATAGGCTACCTTGACCTGGCCAAGACCTTTGATACCATTTCCCACTCAGGTATCTTTGATAAACTCACCAAACTAGGCATCAATCCTTACATCACTAGGTGGGTTGAAAACTGGCTCACAGACAGGACCCACAGAGTGAAAATTGCAGATTCCAAGTCAGACTGTTGACCAGTCACAAGTGGAGTCTCACAGGGCTTGGTCCTGGGCCCTCTCCTGTTTGGCATCTACTTCTCAGAAGTCCAAGCCAACACAGAAGGAATTTGGCTGACAAAGTCCACTGATGACTGCAAACTAGGAGTCATTATCAACTCCCCAAGTGATGCAGACATCCTACAAAAGCAGCTCTCTGAGACCAATAATTGGTGTTGGAACCATGGCCTAAAGCTTAATGCCAAAAACTGCGTTATCATCCCCTTTGGAAAAATCTCAGTTCTCACAAATTACCACATTGATGGGAGCCCACTGAAGGTGCCATAAAAGATCTGGGGACCCAGGTCGACAGCCACCTCACCTTCGACCACCACATTGCCACTGTGGTCAGAAAGTCCTTCTACATGACACATCATATAACCAAAGGATTTGCATCCAGGAAGAAAGAGGTCATCATCCCTCTCTGCTCGTCCCTCATTAGACCAGTCATCGAATATAATCCCCATTTGGCATGTACCTGACCAGACACCTACAACAGCTGGAGTGGCCACAAAAGTACCTCATAAAAAGGATCCTAGGCCTTAAACACATGTCCTACATGGACAGACTCAAGAAACGTTAGCTGTTCTCAATCTCTTATAGTCTACTTAGAGGTGATCTCTGCTTGAATTACAAAGCCATGTCCAACCTAGCCCTACCTGAAATGCTACACCTAAAGAAATCCCAATCCCCCAGTGCCACACGCTCCAGAGATCACAACCTCATTACCCCAATGACATGGTGGAGGGACAGGTTCATCTCCCACAGACTGTTCATACTCTAGAATAAGCTTCCCATTCATGTCAAGCAGAGCACCTCACTGGCCTTCTTCAAAAGTAATCTTGATGAGAAGATGGGTAACAGAAAGTTCACTCCAGGGATCATTCCAATTGCCCTATTGGATAGGGGCACTGTGAACTAACATCAGGTGGCATGGTGCCTGGGCAATTCTTTGGGGCTAGGCTTATAAAGGCTTCAGGGCCATTAGCCTAGTACACACCTATGAACTTATGTCTTCACACATAAGGGAGTGCACTCTGATCCAGAGAATCTAAGAGCAGTTGTCCAAATGAAAAGACCAAACAAACCAGCATCGCTAAGGTTTGTTAGCTCATTCCAGTGCATTCCCAAGGTTATTCCAAACCCATAGGAAGTGCCTTTTCTTCTGAGGAGATTGCCTGAAAAACACATAGAGAGGCAGTGGCTACAGGAACTAGGGAAATGTTTTACAATGCTAAAGAAATTTATTACAAAATCTTCAAATAATTTTTATTCTGATGCAACAAAGCTAGTTATGCTGCATGTGGATGCTAAGCACTTTGATATAGTATTACTGCAAGTGAGAAACTAATTGCCTATAGTTCTGAAACATTGACCAGGTACAAAGAAGATGCTTGCAGATTGAAAAACAGCTTGTAGCTATGGTGTATGAATATAAAAAGTTAACTAAAAACAATTCACCATGAGTGCCAAGTGAAACAACTTAAAACAAATAAATAAATAAATTTCACTTGAAAGCACTGACGAACAATAGCTTTACCGTAAAAATCATTTAACCTCCGCTTTCGTTACAACTTCTTCAGAAAAATGAGAACACACTCACAATAACATTTAAATACCATTGAATCAAATGACATGTGACCAATTATCTAAAAAATATTTAGACGTAATGTCCTAAAACATTAAAAACTTTTAATTTCCTATTTTCAAAAACACATTTAATATTGATATGCTCATTTAAGCCAGGGGTAACATCAGCCCCAAGCCTAATCTTCCAGCTCACCTCTCTAGTTTCTAGCTGATTTTTTAAACTACCACCTCTTTTATCTAAAGTAATCTGTTCAAGCACTGTAAAAGGAAACTTATTAAAATTATTACATGTCTTTGAATGTTTATACAGGGTGTTGTTTTCATCTTTTCTCTTTATGGCCCTCAAATGTTCTTGTATTCTATCCTTTAACCTTCTAGGAGTCATTCCTACATAAAATGATTCACAGGAAGAACACAAGGCAAGGTAAATCACTCCTATAGAACCACATCCATACCTAGATTTAAACTAAATCATAAAGTTTAAATGGGGTAATACTATAAATGAACTTTCAAAAATATACCTACAGCTGGTACAACAGTTGCATTTATAAGTGCCTTTACTCTTATTTGTAATATTATTATTAATATTTAAATTTACACTATTTCCTCTATTTAAAGGTTGTTTCGTAGTACAAACGTTAGTATTCACAAAAAAGTGGGGTGTTATCTAACACTTGTCCTATTTCTTTATGGCTGCTAATAATTCTCCATTTATGCTTTATTATATTTTTAATGCCTACACTATCAACTGACATCTCCAAACAATAACGTGAAAGCTCAATGATATATAGAAATTACCTTAGATTTTGCTTGAAAACCTACCTTCAAAATAGGTGAAAAATTAACACTTCTTTTGGTAGTAATCTCTACTTCTATATTTTCAAGTAAATCAACTGGATATCCTCTGTCTATAAATAACTTAGTAATAAATTGGACCTCTTCTCTAAACTTACTATCATCACTAATCATTAATGTTTCTCTAATTAATTGTCCCCTCAGAATGTTCCGCTTCATATAATTTGGATGATTACTTGACCAATGCAAATAATTGTTAGAGAAGGTACTTTTCCTAAATATATTACTACTAAAACACTTAACTGAAGACTCCCACTTTAACTGGATGTCCAGAAAATAAATCTCATATCCTGAGCTACCTAAAGTAAATTTAAAAAATCAGATGTCTAATTAAGGCATTCCAAAAACATGTTTACATCAACATCACCTTTAACAATAAAGCATAGATCATCAACAAACCTGTTATAAAATAAAACATTCTTATACCCGGACATTGTAGGTAATATTTCACACTCCCAGCACCCTAATACTAGGTTCGCAAATGCAGGGGCAACACTGGCCCCCATTGCTACACCCTTCTTTTGTTTGTAGTATTTGTCTTCAAACATAAAAAAATTATTACATAAAACTAAATCCAGCAATGTACAAACAACATAAATTTGGTCAACTGACATGGTTCCAAACTTTCCTAAAAATTCTCTAATATATTCAATCCCCTCTTCAATAGGTATAGATGTGAATAGGGACACAACATCCACTGTAATCATAGTAAAACATCCATTTACATCTAAACACTCTAACTGAAACTTGCGAACATGATCCAGAAAATCCTAAGAATCGTGACTATGATGACAAACACTGCACAAACGGATTTAAAACAGTGTCTAAATAAACAGATGTCCCTTCTGTAATACTACCTGAAGCTGATAATATAAGCCTAAAAGGGGGTTGGTTGGAGTTCTTATGAATTTTAGGTATCACAAATAGGATACCTACTCACGGATATTTAGTGTCGAAGAAGTTATATAAATTTACATAAATTTCTGTATTTAACAACATGTCCTCTAAAATTGAATGAATATGTTTATACCTAAGATGTATATCACACAAAGAAACTTCTTCATACTCATTCAAATTACTCAACATGTCCACCATGCTGGAATTATAATCAATTTTATTCATAATTACCAAACCACCTCCCTTATCGGCTTTCATAAATCTGAGCATTTTCTCATTGCAAATCTCTTTAAGTGCAATACGTTCAGCAACATTTAAGTTAAAATATGGTTGTGACTTTTTATTGAGTAAAGACGTAATGTCTCTCT
This sequence comes from Protopterus annectens, assembly GCF_019279795.1. Classification (NCBI taxonomy): domain Eukaryota; kingdom Metazoa; phylum Chordata; order Ceratodontiformes; family Protopteridae; genus Protopterus; species Protopterus annectens. The sequence continues at coordinate 1,989,675,315 of NC_056741.1, forward strand.
CACAAAATGCCTCAAATTGCTTTATCGTAAAGTGCAAAGAAGGATTAAACGTTGATGGCCTACTTACATTTTTCTTAATAAAAGAATCATGAAAAATCAATGCCAATTTCAACTTTCTGTTATATTGTTTCAAATGTAATATAGTTTGTGTTAAATTAGACCTATGGCTTGGAATGAATCATAACCCCAACTTTAATACTTTATAATAATTTTCATTTAACACAAAGTCACTAAGGTTAAATACTTTAGTCTCTTGCACTGATTCTTCTCTTACTTCGTTTTCGCCTTGTTCCGCGTTCGTGCCTTGTTCTGCCCCTCTAAAAATACTTGCTTGCTCTTCATCAGAGGCTCTGAATTTACTATGTTTTTTGAATGATCTACAGTTTCTGTTACAAGAATGTTAACACCATCTGCTTCAATTGCAGTATTATTGGCCACATTAGTTGGTTTAACCAGTTTCGGAAACTCTGAATCATAAGTAACAGGACGGCTTCTGCTGTTCTATCCATATTGCTTTTGAGTCCAACTGTTGTTACCGCCTCTATTTGTTGATGTCAAGGCCTTACTGGCCCATGATTGGTTAGAGTACTTCGGAGTTACAGCAATGCTATTAGAGGAGCGACATTTAAAGGCTTTGGAATTATTTTGTTTAAAGTTCTTATTTAAACGAACTGCAGGCATAACATAAGCAGTATTATTAGAGTATGCTATACAATCTCGTTCTAGCTTTTTAATTTTATGTGCTGCCACAGTTTTTTCATATCGATCAACAGTCATCAGCATTTGCTCGTACTGGAATATACCTTCACATGAATGAGAGATACTTGACTGTAGTTCAACATCCCAGTCTTCTAGTTGAACCTTCAGTGTACTAAGCATATCATTATTCTTTTTTTCAATTAATTTAAAAAATTCCAAGCCCACATTATTAAAAAATTGTATTAATTTTTGAAAAAACAGATCCTCACTGTTGACACCATTTGGCACTTTGAATATGTGTAGTTCCTTCGGAACTATGCCTACCTTAATACAACAGTCAAAATATTGATTTTCTAAGATAATAGCACAATACCTTTTCAAGTTTTTCTCCATCTTCACAAACATTTCCTCCTCATTAACAGTATTGGGCTAACCATTATTATTCACTACTTCACCAGCCATATTAAAAGGATTATATTCCGATTCCAGAACAGAATGCATATCTTGATAGGTAGCACCAGTTACTTTATTACCGCTAGCTCCATTCTTAATAGGAAAATGTCTCACTGTTTCTGTATCATCTGTTGAGTCACTAGATAATTCTGAATAGCTGGCGCTATAATCTCCAGAACCATATCCATCTCCAAGCAGCCCCAGAATTCTTTTTTGGGTTATTTGTATGGAATACAACAGTTCTTTTAATATTTTATCACATTCTTCAAAACATTCATGCAAGGACAGCTCCATTAAAGGATCGTATGTGCTACCGGCCATCAGGGAAAATAACCAAAACAAACTAAAAACAATTCACCACGCGGGCCAAGTGAAACAACTTAAAACAAATAAATAAATAAATTTCACTTGAAAGCACTGACGAACAATAACTTTAGTGTAAAAATAGTTTAATCTCTGCTTTCGTTACAACTTCTTCAGAAAAATGAGAACACACTCACAATAACATTTAAATACCATTGAATCAAAAGACGTGACCAATTATCAAAAAATATTTAAAGATATAATGTCCTAAAACATTGAAAAACTTTTAATTTCCTATTTTCTAAAAAAACATTTAATATTGATATGCTCATTTAAGCCAGGGGTAACATCAGCCCCAAGCCTAATCTGCCAGCTCACCTCTCTAGTTTCTAGCTGATTTTTTTAAACTACCACCTCTTTTATCTAAAGTAACCTGTTTAAGCACTGTAAAAAGAAACTTATTAAAATTATTGCATGTCTTTGAATGTTTATACAGGTCGTTGTTTTCATCTTTTCTCTTTATGGCCCTCAGATGTTCTTGTATTCTATCCTTTAACCTTCTAGTAGTCATACCTACAACAAACGATTCACGGGAAGAACACAAGGTAAATCACTCCTATAAAACCACATCTATACCTAGATTTAAAATAAATCATAAAGTTTAAATGGGGTAATACAATAAATGAACTTTCAAAAATATAGGCAGATTAGGCTTGGGGCTGATGTTACCCCTGGCTTAAATTAGCATATCAATATTAAATGTTTTTTAGAAAATAGGAAATTAAAAGTTTTTTAATGTTTTAGGACATTATGTCTTTAAATATTTTTTAGTTAATTGGTCACGTCTGTTGATTCAATGGTATTTAAATGTTATTGTGAGTGTGTTCTCATTTTTCTGAACAAGTTGTAACAAAAGCAGAGATTAAATTATTTTTACACTATTTATTGTTCGTCAGTGCTTTCAAGTGAAACTTATTTATTTATTTGAATATAAAAAGTTATATGAGTATATGTATGACAGGCAGGTCTGTCTGGAGGCAAATCAGAAATGACTATATAGTATTTTTCTGAAACCACTACAAAGAGCACCACTACATCTTTAAAAGATGATGTTGCCCTATAAAACTATGACCTGAAAATTTTACACAAAACTGGAGGAGAAATACTCATTACAGTTACATTGTGCAGAGCTGTTCAAAGATAAATTATGTTTTTTTTTTGTGTATGGAAAACATACCTATCAACTGTCCAGATTTTCGCAGAATGTTCAGATTTTTGCATCTTATTTTCTGTCTCTTTCTCATAACATTTTGTTTTTCCTGGCTGATCTTTGGTAAATCACTGATGATAGAAGTGAGAAAATATTGCCAGACATTTGAGCTTCTGATTTCATACCTTCAGAAAACTCATGCTAATGCAAAACCTATTATTCTATCAACTTTCTAAATTTGTAAGAGCAATATTTAAAATGTATCCATATTTTTGGGCCTTTGTCCCCCATTATTTATTGCTTTGTCCTGACTTCTTGAAAGGTATAAATCAGGAGCTTGGCATGATGCCAGCAATTCCCTCTCTATCACTATATAAGGCAAGGCTTGAAAATTTTATGAATTACAGAGAAAGAGAGAGATACAGGGATTCAGTTACTAAAAATGATGGTAACTTAACCACTTACTTTGGTGTATGGCCTGTCTACAAACAGGCTTATACCAGAGGCCAGATTCCAAAGGACCTGCTCTCAGTGTAAGTGATCACTTACACTGACAGCAAGTTTCTTGGAATCAGGCCCACTATATGTTTGGCTAGGAATGTTTAATTAGATTGAGATGATGCTCAATAATAATTTATCATTTCTTATACAAATCTGTACATCAATGTAACAAAACTGTATACTTTACTTTCATATTGTAAGTTATGATTGCATTTTCCTTTTATGCATGCCTTTAAATATGTTGCCATTTAATTTTTGTATTGTTTTACTGTTATTGTTGATTTTAAATCTCTGGGCAGACTTGAATGGTAAGTGTAATACCTCAGCAAACATATCTAAATAAAATATGACAGATTAATAGTAAGGCATATAACATGTTTCAAAGTAGTGTGAAAGAAGAGAGAATACTGCATGAGATTCTAAGACGGAAATAAGCTTGCTGAGGACTTGTTTCAGCTTAGTGACTTGTATTATTTCATTTGTGCGACTGTGATTTTCTATTTAAAGTGCTTTCGAGTGATAAAGATGAGAGACACTTTTTCATCTAATTTTGATATATGTCACTCAAAGCAATATTTTCTAGACATGAAATTCCTGGTGTCCTTATCTCAGATCATGGTCTTGAATTCTTAAGTCAAGAATTCTACAAGATTTCACCAGAATGGGAGTTAAACACATTATGACCAGGCCAAGATATCTTCTGTCCAATAGACGGATGGAAAGAGATATTCAAACTGTTAAGGACATCATGATTACTTGTGTTGCTAGTACAAGGGAACTCCATTCCTTAGCTTTAATAGAGTTGTGAAACTCTTTGCCACAACCTATTTAGGTATACCGTTCACAGCTACTAATGAGAAGTAGACTCAACACAAAATTGCCAGTGTCTTTACTGTTGATAAAAAAAAAAGAAGTTATGTACTTACCATAACGTTCCATGTTTGTAGTCCATCTCGCCTACATTCTTGCTGGATGTGTTCAAAGCTGATATTCGTCTCCGAATCGGCCGATACTAAAGCTCGAGAGCTTTTACTGGCTCGAGGCTAGTCCCTATCCCATAGTGCCTCATGACAATTCCCCAGATCTAGTTTGCAAGAAAGCAATAAATACCTATCAGGTAAGACCAGTATCAGAGCTGCATACATGCAGACAAAGGATTTTGAAAATATAATCCATACCAGGTGGACAACATAAGAGAACCAGGTCAGACAGCACCAGTAGAGTCCACCAGCTCCCCCAGAAAACAGGAAGGGGGTTGGAGGGAGGGACATAAGAATGTAGGTGAGATGGACTACAAACATGGAATGTTATGGTAAGTACATAACTTCTTTATGTTATGTAGTCCTATCTCACCGTAATTCTTGCTGGATGGGACAGCGTCCCTAGCACCTATATCCCAGGTGGCTCAAGCGAAGAGACTCTTCAGCACAGTGGACCCAAAGGAAGACCTGTCCCAGGAGGCCAAATCCAATTTGTAATGAGTGACAAAAGTATGTGGTCTTGCCCAAGTAGCTGCTGCACAAATAGTATCATTTGGGAGCCTAAATCTAAAGGCATATGAAGTAGCTATAGCTCTAGTAGAATGACCTTTAACTTTGGTGGGTAATTGTTTGCCAACTTGTTGATAAGCAAATGAAATGCAATCCGAAAGCCATTTTGAAAAAGTAACTTTAGAAACAGGCAAGCCCTTTTTCTTGTCGGAAAAGGAAACAAAAAGTTGATCTGATTTTCTGAATTCTTTAGTCCTGTGTAAATAAAACCTGATAATTCTGTGAACGTCTAACTGGTGCAGTCTATACTCAGATTTATTAGAGTGGTTTGGAAAAAACACAGGTAGCTCAATGGTAGTATTCAGATTGTGCTCTGAGCATACCTTGGGAAGAAAAGAAGGGTTTGTCCTGAGTGAGACTCTATCCTTGTGAAAAATAATGTAAGGAGGTTGAATAGTAAAAGCTTGCAGTTCTGAGACTTTCCTAGCAGATGTTATGGCTACTAAGAATAGTGTTTTCTATGACAACAATTTTAGGTCTGATGAAGAGGACGGCTCGAAGGGTGCAGACATCAAAGATGAGAGGACTAAGTTTAAGTTCCATGGTTCTAATGGTTGTTTAATTGGAGGCCTGAGTAGAAGAACTCCTTTTAAGAAAGTTTTACACAAGGAGTGCTGCATGACTGGATTTCTCATGAAGCCAAAATGGAAATTGGAAATGGCAGCTAACTGAACTCTAACTGTAGCGGCTGCCGCTCCTTCATGAAAAACTGATGCTAGGAAGGATAAGATAGATTCTATAAGAGCCATATATGGATCTAAGCCCTGGTTTGTAGCCCAAAATGAAAACCTTTTCCTTTTGCTGGAGTATAGTTTCTGAGTGGAAGGTTTATGAGATGAAATTAGAATGTGTTTGACTGCAGGGGACAGGGGAATACACCTGGCTATTCGTGGAACTGGAGCAGCCATGCTGTCAAATTGAGGGTGTGGATAGTGGGATGGAACTACTGTCCCGATTGATGAATCAGGAGATCTGGAGATGGGTCCAGAATCCATGGTTCCTCCAAAAGGTAGGGCCACAGGAAGGGAAACCAAACTTGTCAAGGCCAGTAAGGAGCAATGAGGATCAAGGAACTCCTCAACTGTCTTGCTTTCTGTATTACCTTTGGGATGAGTGGAAAAGGAGGAAAGGCATAAAGAAGTCCTGGGGGCCAGTCGTGGACTAGAACATCCCTGGGTGACATCCCCGGATAGGGGATGAGGGCAAAGTAGCTGCTGCATTTTGTGTTCAGGTGAGTGGCAAATAGGTTGCAGCAAAGCTGGCCCCATCTGTGAAAGATCTCTTTTGGAACCATTGGATTCAGGGACCACTCGTGAGGCATCATAATTGCTTGGCTGAGTTTGTCTGCTATTACGTTGGATTTCTCCGGGATATGTGTTGCTATCAGAAAGCGTTGAGTATCCATCGCCCATTTCCAAACTCTTAAGGCCTCTCTGCAAAGCAGGTAAGACTTGGTTCCCCATTGCTTGCATATGTACTACATGACAGACATGTTGTCTAACTGAATAGCAATCGTCCCGTTGGGAAGGGAGCTGTGAAGTGCTTGCAACGCATACAGCACTGCTCTCATCTCCAGAACATTGATGTGCAAGTGGTTCTCGTGGTTCTGCCAAGTACCTTGGACTGTCATGCCCAGATAATGCCCCCCCTACTCTATCTGGGAAGCGTCCATGGTCAAAACTGCTTTCTCTTGGGGAGGAACAAGTGGATGACCTAGGATAAGATGTTCTGTGTGCAACTACCATGTCAGATCTATCTTGCATGCATTTGTTATCAAAATCTGGTGAGACAATGGAAGGTCTTGCATTGATTATTGGGCAAATAGCAGCCACTGAAGTATCCTCATGTGTAGACGAGCAAGAGGAACTAATAGGATGGCAGAAGCCATAGTCCCTAGGACTTGAAGGACTACTCTGGCCTGAACTTTTTGTTTGTTTAGCAAAGATCTGACTTGAGTGCGTAGAGACTGTACTATTGGTGTTAGCCTTACTGACATGGTGGTTGTGTCTATTTCTGAGCCTAAATATACAATGTGCTGTGAGGGAGATGAGACTGACTTTTTTAGGTTGACAGTGATGCCTAGACTGGCACACAAGGATAGAGTCTCGTCCCTGGTTCTGATAAGTTGATGCTTGGTGGTAGCAGTGAGGAGCCAGTCGTCTAAGCACGGAAAAACCTGGAATTCTTGACGTCTCAGGTGAGCCGTTACCACTGCCATGCATTTGGTAAACACTCTGGGGGCTGTAGTGAGACCAAAGGGCAGTGTTCTAAACTGAAAATGACTGGCTCCCAGCCGAAAGCGTAAGTGTCTCCTGGAGCGCCTGTCCATTTTGATGTGGTAGTACGCGTCCTGGAGATGGATTGAGCACATCCAATTGTCATTCCCAATAAAGGAAATATCAACTGCAGAGTGACTATTTGGAACTTCAATTTCTTTACATGCTTGTTGAGCTTGCTGAGATCTAGGATTGGTCTTCAGTCCCCTGTCTTTTTTGGAACTAAAAAGAATCGAGAGTAAGTTCCGGATCCTACTTGCTCTGCGGGGACTTCTTGGATGACTCTTTTTTGCAGCAACAAGATGACCTCTGATGTTGCATGGTCTAGTTGGATGGGAGGTACGTCTGGTAGAGACTGGTTTGTTGGGGGTTCGGAAACAAAGAGGATCAGGTAACCTCTGGATATTATGGTGTGTACTCAATGATCTTGGGAGATGGTTAGCCAGGTACTTGGGTACAGCGATAGATGACCCCTGACTGCCTCCAGAGATGAACAGTCAGGCACCCCCTCAGGGGCGATAGAAGGGACGATCAGAGAAGGTTTCTCTGTCTCCCTGATGCTGCGGACCTCCTCTGCCATGAGGGTGGTGTCTTCCATTATATCCTCCCCCTCTGCCTCTGGGGGAGGGTTGACCTTGTTCCTGAGGGAAACCTTTTTGGGATTTACGGAACCACGTTTTTCCTCCTGTATTACCCTTGGGATAGGGTCTAGATGGCAGAGAGAAACAGACTCCGACAGCAGATAAGGTTTTCCCTTCCTGCTCACACTTAGTCAAAGTCTCTTTCACTTGGGATCCAAAAAGAGATGAACCATCAAAGGGGGCATTAGTGAAGGAAGACTTGAAGGACTCCATAAAATTACAAAGACACATCCATGAATGTCTCCTGAGGGATATTCCTGCTGTGGCTGCCCTACTTGCTCCATCTGACATGTACGAGATCAGCCTCATGGAGGAGTTAGCTATGGAAGTAAGGGTGGAGAGCTGCGCAGAAACCTTATCCATAGAACGCAGAGCTACTGAACCCTGGAGGGTGTCTCCTAACTTTTTCAGGAGATCCCTCTGAAGATGGGTAAAATGAGTAAGGTAATTCTGCGATCTCAGTGTAAATGCCGCTGAAGAAAAAGTACACTTCCTGTACCTATCCATCATCCTGGACTCCTCGTTAGGAGGATGGATATTAGAAGATGTCACAGATAACTCCTTCTTGGTGGCCGCTTCTACCACCATAGCATCAATGGGAACTCCCTTGCTAAGAAAAGTCTTGTCCTCAGGTGCTGTCATGGACTTATTTGACCTCCTCGGGACGGGCTCCACTGAATCTGGAGAGTTCCAGGCTTTCCACGATATGATCCCTAAGAGTTGGTCATAAGGCAGTGTCACCTAGGAGGTGGAAGGTCAGGAACCAAAGGCCTCAAGATACACTGATTCATCCCCAGTTGGGTTAAAAGTCTTCCAATCACCCCTCTGTCTAAGGATTTCTAGAATGTCAGAAAAAGAGACATCCTCAGAGGGGGATCTAGGGGACCCTTCTGAGTCCTCTAAATCAGTGTCTGAGGTGACAGACTCAGGTGAGTCAACATGCTTCCTCTTACACAGCCTCTTCCGAGGGAGCTCTCCAGTGGGATAATCTGGGGAGGTCTCGGAAGAGGGGGCACCTCCAATGGGGGCTACTTGGGCCTCTGGCTCCCTACACTGTGAGGGTGGCAGGAGGGAAGAGGTTGTTGCCTGCTGCTGGTGGGACACAGATTCCAATGGAATGGCTTTAGCAGAGGATAAAGCCTTCTCTATAGCTTTGAAATCCTTCCCCCCTCACTTCGAAGAAGACCTCCACTCCGAGGGGATGGATGGTTGACTCCTAGCAAGGGGGAATGACTCTGAAGCATTAGTGAGAGCTGAACTGAGTTGAGCCGAGGCTCTGAGAGGGAGGGTCGGTTCCGACGAGAACCCAGGGTGACTGTTTCCCTCAGAGTCGACACAAAAGCGTTGACTCCCAGATCCCTCCGCTCCAGACTGAGCCATCAAGGATAGCGTAATTGGCTCAGAGGAAGCAGGTTAAATCCCTGGAGCCGACGGGTCCAAGACAGAAGAACCTGAAGTAATAGGCTCTGAGAGTGAAGCAGTTGGAGGAGGAACAGTTGCCCCTAAGGGGTTCGGCTCTGAAACCTTTTGGTCCGGAGGGACCAATTTTCATGCCAGAGCTGGATCCGAAAGCAACCTCTTCACCACCCTCTCTATGTCCTCATCAGATAGAGTCCTGGAGGATCTGGTGGAGACAGAAGGAGATCTCCTTCTCTCCAAAATAGGAGATCTCAAAGTGGGAGACACTACCTCGATTTCAGGTAAAATTTTTGGTACCGAAGGTTGTCTCAGATCCAAGGAGACCAATGGCACCGAAATGGATGAAGCTGAGTCAGAACCGGAACTTCTTGGCTCTGACGCTTTAGTCTTTTTAGTCGGTTCCGAAGCTGGGGCCGAGATTTTCTTTTAGAGGATTTTGGCGCTGCCTGACCATGTTCCAGCTGTTCCTGGAAGGAACTGGTCATGAGACTGCTATCAATGAGTTTCCTCTTGCTTTCATTTAAAACTCTAGTGCTAAATGCGTGACAAAACGTGCAGGGTTCCTGCAAATGGGCTTCACCAAGGCAATACACGCAAATGGTGTGGCTGTCTGTGAGAGACATTTTCTGTGCACATCTATCACACTTTTTAAACCCCGAAGGGCGATGATCCTTATGCTCCCTATCCTTATCTTTAGACATTCCGACTATCAGGAATAGATAAGCTAGATAACAAGACTAAATATTAACTACAACAATAAAGAAAGGAAGAAAGAAGAAGAGAACTTTTTTTTTTTTTTATAAACACTCACACAGGAAGGAAAGGCCCTCTAACTTAAATGGGCACTATGGCCCTCTAACTTAAATGGGCCGTACAGTCCTATGGGGGGAATAGGGGTCAGAAACTTTCAAAAAACAGTCACACAAGAGACAAAAAACTATATACATATATAAATGGATAGAAAAAGTAGGAAAAAGGACTAAATTTAGCAAATAAAGTTTTACTTCTCCAACGAGCCAGTAAGACACAACCTCAAAGCTTTCGCGGCAAACAAAATCTGGGGAATTGCCGTGAGGCATCATGGGATAGAGCCTAGCCTTGCGCCAGTAAAAGCTCTCGAGCTTTAGTATTGGTCAAGTCGGAGCCGAATATTGGCTCCGACCACATCCAGCAAGAATTACGGCGAAATAGGACTACATAACATCTTAGGTTATACCAACTAGAAAAGAAGCTTGGGAAGAAGTTCAGAAAAGACAGGTCTGTTGTGGCAAAATGGCACAAGGTCTAACTTCCTTACTCTGAGAAGACAAAACAAATTATATTTATTGAGAGAGAGATCAAAATAGAGTGGAAAAGCATTCAATACAGCAAGGAGATGTCATGAAGATAGCAGCTGTTAACTCCTGTATCTTACATTCTCAAAATAAGGTCATTGACTTAGAAAGAAACAGGAGTAATCTGTATGAAATAGGACTGACTACATTTAAGTGCAATGACAGATAAAACTAGCTGTCACCAGCTGTGAGAAGAGAATCCCTGGAGATGACACAGTTACAGGGTAAAATATGTATCTGTACTGTGAAAGAGAGAACGTTCCAGATTATTCTCACTGGAGCTTATCAGTGACTGACAATACCTTACCTGTTGTAATGACTCAACCCGACCTGACTGCATTTACTACGGGATATATGAGAGAAAAGCAGATATGAAAGAACTATTAAGACCCTAAGAAGACAGCATGAGTGGAACCTGCCATGAATCTCCATAAGATGCCAAAGACTGATAAACACAGCTGCTGATGATTAGTAAAAATGATATTTTGAAGTGTGTGAGTTATATGTATCTGACATGAGATACACATACACAGAGATAGTATAGGTATTATTAATTTATGCAAAATACTGTACAATTCATTCAAAAAAGGGACTGTAATACAAGCAAATAGTTTAGATCCTCTTTAGGCTACCCATAAGGCTAATGCATGATGCATGTCATGTGATTTCCTTCTTAATTCACTGCTCTTCCATGTCAGTGAAGAAGCTATTTTCATCCACTCAGGTCCTGTGTGCCTTTATGTCAATACTTTGGGTGGTAGAGAAAGCAAATACAAAATTTGTCACAATTCACACTGAGCATCACTTACCAAATAGTTTGGCCACCTCAGCAGTAATAGTTTTTTTTACAGGACTGCACAACATTTTCCACAATTGCTAGATCCATTCCCAGAACACTCTTGTAAATGAGAGTGGAATTAACAAATCCCCTTGCAAAGCCTGGTAACTGTGGTGCAGGGGGAACAGACTGCTAGTGACCATCTGCTCTTCCACCTGGTAACTGTGGTGCAGGGGGAACAGAGTGCTAGTGACCATCTGCTCTTCCTCCTTTGTTTTTTCAGAATGGAGTTGTTAACTGAAGACTCAGTTGACTCCTTTAGTCTTCCCAATAACTTTCTAAATAAGACATTAATACCTAGAGGAGTGTGCTTGCTTAGCAACAAATACAGAAAAAATAAAAGTTCAAAGGTTCTGAATGTGACCCACTTTGTTTCCCTTATCCTTGGATTAGAGCTCTAAATGCTGATACTGAGGGTAGTAAAGTTACAGCTTTCATTTCTTCAAGGATGAAATTCATTCAGAAATTCAATAACAGAAAAGCAGATTCTCAGAGTTTGGGAACAGATATTTCATTGTTGGAAAGAACTTCTCTCTTTAATTCATTGTTAGAACAATGGTTTTGTTCACAGCTTAATTTATTTAAAAAAATTCAGGAGTCTAGCAGCAGAAGAATGTGTTCCCACAATCCATGTGCCACAATGAATGCTTTGTTTAGGGCAAGTTCATTAAAGCTAGTGGAAGTTTTAAAGTTTTTTCTAATAATAACAGTATAATTTGGAAAGTCCAATGTATTTTTTTGTTTTACTTTACATTGTATTTTCTTTTTTCTTACTGAACACTCGTCCTCGGTACCATTTTTTTGCTGAGAATTTCAATATCATCACCTAAGAGTGGTTCTACATTTATTATTTATAGGTCTGACAATTACAAAGGTCAAAATGAGTCTTGAGCAGAAGAACAGTATTACTGCTCATACACTGGTACATTTTTTCTTTATTTCGCTATTTTACTAACTAGTTAGTTTTGGCGAAGGGACAGATGATATCATGAACTGGACAAGATGAATCTTAATACAACCATACCCTCTTAAGACACGTTTCAGCGTCTTGTTTTATCTATTTATTTCTTAACTATGTAAGACCACATAAGTTCTTTTTATCCACATTAATTGAGGTACAGTGTTCAGGTTAAGTGATGACAGAAGATGTCAAACACAAGAACAATAATTTTTTTTCACAATTACGAGCTTTAATCTTGTGTGAAAACTGCTTGACCTACGTACAGAGTACATTGTGGCATTAGTGGGATGCAAAGGCAAGTCTCTAGCTTTGCAGTCCAATACCTTAACCACTAAGTTATGCTAGTCTTTCAAAAGCAGTACAGGAAAGGACATGCTTCAGTCACATAAAGCTTCAGTCTGTGAAAGCATCACTTTATATACAGCCTAAAAACAGTTGCATAACATGAGCTGTACTACTCAAGAAAATGATTTGGAATCAGACAGGAACCTGAATTTAATTTTTTGTGCATTTATGATATGACTCTAGCTGAACAGAACAGAACCTATTATTTTTACAACACTCACATTATTGAAAAGTTTGATGACCTTGAAGAAAATGTTGCTAAGGTGGTAATCTGTTATGTCTCAATATTAAATGCCATCACCTTAAAAGGATCAGAACTTTTGGGAACTGATCCAAATTCCAGGGAAATAGTAATAAAACAATAGTACTGTGGTAAGCTATGCAGCTTGGCATCTTCTTTCTGAACACAATACAGTGAACAGAAAATGGAGGAACAGGCACAGAACAGTTTGCTAATGTCAAACACCTCACAGAGGAGTCTGACTGTAAACATAATGTGGATAGGATTAATATCTGAATACACTGTATACGCCTCTGTTAAACTGTATTTTTCTGTACAAGAATATTCCATTCAACTTTACACAGTTTTTACTTCATTGCATTTGTAATCAGTAGACAGTACTTTACCAATTCAGTTTTTATATGCAGTTTTAAGAAGGTTTAAGTAGATTACCAGGATTTCATTGAAACAACTAGAAAATGTTCTTGCTCTTTCTGAGGAAGAATATTTCACCAAAACATAGGGGGACTTCATAAAGTTACTGCTATGTGGACACAATTGTACACCTGGCAGTAACCTTTTTGAATTCATAGACAGCCCTACTACAGTGCTTTTGCAGGAAGACATGCAGCACTATTGTGGGCTCTTTATGCAGCCTTGCTACATGCTAAAGAGGTAGATCAAGAGAGAGAGAGATATGCTAATTAGCCATGTGCTCTGTCTCCCCTGAACTGCCTCCAAGAAGGCATTTACATGCCAAGCAATTCATAGAACTGACATATTCATTCATTGCAGTACAGATAAGTGCTGAGGAATTTAGTGGCAACGTGGGTTTAGGAGGCATGTAAATGAGTGCATATCTTAGAATATGTCTGATTGTGTGTCTGCCTGGAAAATAGCAGAAGGTAGTTAGGGATTAAGTTAGTCAGGTGTGTGTGTGTGTGTGTGTGTGTGTGTGTGTGTGTGTGTGTGTGTGTGTGTGTGTGTGTGTGTGTGTGTGTGTGTGTGTGTAATGAGAGTAGTGAGTATGGGTCAACTTGGCTGTCCTGTAAACAGGACTCTGCTAAATTGGGTGAGAAGAACTATTAGTGACCAGGGATAACTCAATACTTGTGCCTGAGTGGCAGTGCAACACTACAGGAATGGGGGAATGGGGGGAACACTAGACACCACAAACAACTCTATACTCATGCCTGAGTGGCACTTCAACTAGAGGGATTGAGGGTGTGGGAACATCAGACACCAGGAATAACTCTATACTCATTTCCAAGTGGCACTTAAAAACTACTGAGATGTGTGTGTGTGTGGGGGGGGGGCACTAGACACAAGGATATTCAATATGGCATGCCTTAAAGGCACATGTTAGGAAAAAAGGTGTGGGAAACCACTAGAGACCAGGGATAAGTAGCATGCCATAAAAGGCACTAAAGAGACTTGACGCGTTGCACCCTTCCACCTCCAACAAATGATATTAGTCATACATAGAGGGGAAAAGGGATTTAAAACATTGAAACATGCAACCTTATGTGACACCTGCACAGTTGCCTAGTAATCAAGGAGTCTCAGTGCTCACCACAGGCAACAGTGGAGGATGTACACACTGGGAGGATGAGAAGAACACACACAGTAAAGTTCAATTTCCCTTAACAGCACACAGAGATCAGAGTCAGTCTGGGGATGGTTTCTCCCTCTTTCTCCAGATCACCAATAAGACTCCCCGCTGGTACAGCTATAGGGTTGAGATCTCAGCTGAGTGGCTAAACCAAGATCTCCAGTACCCACTCTGTCCAACCAGTGCTTCATTTCCCTGCTTAAGTAGCTGACACACACACTCCTTGAGATTTGATTTATACACACACATACACACACACAGACATACACACACACACACACACACACACACACACACACACACACACACACACACACACACACACACACACACACACACCTGGAAAAGGCTGGCACAGGTTTACTAGCTATGCCCCCTTCTATATAAGGTAGTTTTCACTGCTACCAGCCAACTCTTAGCAGCTACTTTAAGGCCCTTAGCAAAGGGTGTCCAATCCTACTGTGTAATGTTACTCTTAATCCAAATGGTAGTCTGACCAAGAGAAAGGCTATTTAGGAGTGGCCTGTACAGTGTCACCAAATAGATAAGCAAGTACTCTAAGAGCTTAAATATCTCTAACAGACCAGCCACAATTAAAAGGTTTAAATATATTTAATAATAAATAATAAAATAACAAGAGAATACTCAGTAAGTAATAGGGGGCGGCTCATGCTATAGGACTGCAGGAATGCAGCCCCCCAAGGTGTGGAAAGAAAAGAAAAAGTGAGTCCCAGAACTCCACGCATGTGTGCTTGGTGTTCCCAGAACTCATGGGACTCCCAGACTGTTGTGTTGGCAGTCCAGATAGGGGGAAAGGCATCTCTGCCCTGCAGATGCCCAGAAGTCTATGTGGTGATGACTACATAGAACGGAAGAGCTCCGGACTGCAACGTCCACAGGCTGGAGCCTACTCTCACGGGGAAACCAGCAGCTGAGGAGACATTCAGCTTGCGCGGGACTTTGGGAACTGAAATGCAGGTACAGATGGATTACATTAAGCTTGCGGGGACTTCAGGAACTGAAATGCAGGTACAGATGGATGGGAACTAAAATGGTGTGTGTGTGTGTGTGTGTGTGTTGTGTGTTTTTGTGTGTGTGTGTGTGTGTGTGTGTGTGTGTGTGTGTGTGTGTGTGTGTGTGTGTGTGTGTGTGTGTGTGTGTGTGTGTGTGTGTGTGTGTGTGTGTGCACTATGTAAACTAAGGCACTAAATTCTATTAGAAAAAGGTAAATAAAGTAACAATATAACTAGCAGTCCATAAAATAAGCTTTCTAGAGCAGACACCAAAATATTTTTGATCACCTGAGTATGGGAATGAGGCATAAATACTGGATTGAAAAAGGTGACTATACCCACAGGCAAAATCAGAAATAATTAAACCATTCATTTGATATCACACATACATTTTAGGTACTGGGCTTTGTTGCTTTCATTAATGAATTGAACTCAAAGTTTCTTGCTCTCTCTCTCTCTCTATATATATATATATATATATATATATATATCTATATATATATATATATATATATATATATATATATATATATTTCTCTGATTCTCTCTCCTTCTGTACATTGAAGTTTTGTGCCATTTTCTCTTATATAAGGCTGGGAAATGCTACATACATGGGTTCATTTAGCAAGTAGGAAGAATGTTTGGGCACCAAACTATGCTTTGGAAGTCTGCTGAAAACCATGGTTATCAAGATCAGAAGTAATGTTCAGTGTGCTGTAGATTTAACTGTTAGATAAATGGGCTGTGTGTTACCAAACCAAGCAGTTCAGCAACTGAATCTCAACATTACAGTAGCACAAGGCATGAAAATAGCACAAAATAGCAAAAGAAAATGTAGTACTATGCTAAATCATTCAGCCAAATTAGCTGGTTCCATCTTTATTACACAGTGTACACACTGCTGCTTTCATTTCATTCAGATAAGTGATGTATCTCAGCATTTTGTGTGTGTGTGTGTGTGTGTGTGTGTGTGTGTGTGTGTGTGTGTGTGTGTGTGTGTGTGTGTGTGTGTGTGTGCATGCTCTCATTTCATTCAGATAAGTGGTGGTGGAAACCCTGTACCTTGGGTGTAGGTAGCAAGAGCCTGAATTGCCTACCCACTACCATTTGTAAAAAAAGTACAGATTTTTGCCTCATATTTGTTCTTTTCTGTTCCTCATAAAATTTGTGGTTTTATATTTTTTATTTACATAGTTGATGGTGCAGTGGTAGCATTGTTGCCTGATAGTTACTTATTCTCTGGTTTGATTGTTGGCTGGGGTGTGTTCTGTGTGGAGTCTGTATGTCCTCCCTGTGTTTGTGAGGGTTTGCTCTGGTGTCCTCCCATCTTACAAAGACATGTGCCTGGAGTGTTTCTCCCTGGGCCTCTGCTGAAAATTGGCTTTTGTTCCAAGTTAGACTTTCCTATTCAACAAAATGTTAAATAAATAAATAACAATGACAGGCATTTAAATTTCAGACTTCATATTCTTCAGAAAGTACATAGTAATACAAAATCTTTTATTCTAGCAATTTCCTATGTTTATAAGATGGATATTTGAAATGTGTCTCTAGTTTTGGGACTGTATTCCCCCATTATTGGCTTTGTCCAGGTTTTTTATGCTAAGATTGAGAGCTATGGTGAGAACTGAATTCACTGAATATGTTTGGGGGCTGTATTCCCCCATTATTGGCTTTGTTCAGGTGTTTTGTGCTAAGAAGTTAACAGCTATGGTGAGAACTGAATTCACTAAATGGTAGCCACTTAAGTTTCAGTCAGCTGATTTGACATAGTGGTATGTTGTTCTGACTGTTTTGCACAGGGTCCTGGGTTCAAAACTTGGCAGTGAAATGTAAGGTGGTAACACAGTATTTTATTCTAGCAACTGTTCAAGATTATTCAAGCAATGTTTAAGAATGTGTCCCTGGTTTTGGGGCTTTTGTCCCCTCCCCCAATAAATATTGTCTTTTTCCAGATTTCTTGTGCTGCAAAATTCAAAGATACAGCTGAGTGTTGAGTAGATTTTACAAGGATCTGAGAGCTGCAGGGGAAGAGGTGTTTAGTGTTGCTTATGCTGGGTCTGCTTGCATTGTTAATAGCACAACAGGTAGTATACTTGCTTTTGATGCAGAAGGCTGTGTGTTCTACTCCCACAGTATGTAGATGCATTGTTTATACTGTACTATTTGTAAAGGGGGTACATGCTGCAGTCCCTTTTGGCAAAGATACCTAGTAACTATGAACTTGTTATCAGGTTGCCATCCATTCCCTATTGCAATATTACTAGCTTATCATTTTTTTAATGTAGCATAGGCAATTTATTCCTCAAGGGCAACAGGCATTATATTTTTGGATGAAACAATGACATATAAAGTTGTTTGCTAGCAGCAACCTCTTTATTAGTTACAGATATCTTTAATGTGGAATTATTTAGCTTTCAGAGATTATGCATATTTACTGATACTGGTGGATTGTAGAAGTTTGAGTAGACTTTTATGATGGAAATGTTCTGAATTGGGTAGTTTTGTCATTATTGATGCATGCATTTTGTTTCATTGTTTACTGGAAAAATGTTCAAAACAATAAATTTAAAACCCCCTCTAACAACTGTACTGTATTGTACAAGGAATATAATTTAATACAATCAGGAAGGTGTATCAATGAGCATGTGTATGTTTTGTGTGCAAAGGGTCTATGATTTGAAAACAGCCCAAAGTTAATCTTTATCTTCCAATGGCAAAATGTATTTTCTTTGAATGTGGGTTTTAATGATGTTTCAATGAATGTGAGTTTCAAGGGCAGAGAAGTTTTAATGCTAAGTCTATTTTAAGTGTGAGACTGCATTGCTTTTTTTAGCAGATATCTATTAGTGTTTGTGCTGTAAAATGCAAAATAAAATGTTCAAATGAAATCCAAATCATTGCAGAAGTAAAGCAGTATGCACATTACAGTGTTTATGGTAAATGGGGTGAAATACCAAGGAATGGGACATTGGAATGGCTGCAGGGGGGAGGCTCCATTCGACCATGATTTTGTGAGGGGGGGAAGGGCAGCAAACCCAAAGACAGCCCCGGCTGAACTATACCTCTCAGAAGTCCAGATTTTTGCAGAATGAATAGATTTTTTGCTTCTTATTTTTGGTTTGTTCCTCATAAAAGTTGTGGTTTTCTGGCAAATCATTTAGGAATGAAATCACTAAATAATAACAGACAGTGAGTTTCAGATGTCATAACCTTCAGAAAAGTGCATGCTAAAGCAAGACCTGTTATTCTATCAACTAAGTTTATCTAAGAGCAATTTTTAGTACTGTTTGTCTGTTCCCCCAATATATTTGGCCTTGTCCAGATTTCCTGCATTAAGAGGTTGAGAGATACGTGCAAATAAATCACTTTATAGAATTTGGAATATTCATACCTCTTAACTGTCCCCAATTTTGGCTCAAAATGTTGCTCTCCCCCTAATACTCCATCCGCAAAATGGCAATTTTGGAAGAAAACATGGAGGGTTTACAATTAAAAATAACTGTAATGATCAGAGTTATAGATTGCTTTTATTTCAGAAATGCATGTAGCTTCTCTTATTTTGTCAGCTGCTCAAGTTAACAGTACTAATATTAAAAAGGTGTCCCTTCTTTGACAGGTTCCCAGCTGTATTGTGTGACAATTTTATATTTTTGCATCACATTTTTGGTCCGTTTTTCGTAAAATTTTCTGACAAATTAGTGACAAATCATTAAAGATTGAAGTTAGAAATTATTGCAGACATTTGAGTTTCAGATTTCATATCCTTCAGAAAATTCATACTAATGCAAAACCTACTACTATTCCATTATCTTTCTAAGTTTATAAGAGCAATATTTAAAAATTGTCCTTATTTTTGGGCTTTTGTCCCACTTCTGTGTATGGCTTTGTCCAGATTTCTTGCTCTGAGGTTGAGAGGTATGTGTGTCAGAGCCATCACTGTCAGCCAGAGACATTTCAAATTGTGACATTTATTTATTTATTTATTTATTTATTATTTATTCCAGTTTGATGACTGGGGAGGTCCACTGGGCTCAGGGAGCCCGTTTTCATGGGAGGCCCGGGGAGAAAAGCTCCCCAATACATAGTTTAGTTACAAGAATTATTACAAAGAATAATTGCTTTACAAACTTTAAAAACAAATTCAGAAGAAGAAAACAGTTACAATTTTAGGCAAGAAAGGCAGGCACACAGCATCATGGCTACATATTACAGATTTGTAATTTATAATATCCACACTTGAGTGTAAGGTTAGTCTGATGGGAAAGTTAGCCAGGAGTATAAGTGGAGGAGAGCTTATGGGGTATGGGGGGAAGAGTACAGTTGCATTTCCTGATTGAATAAAGATAGGAATGTAGTTGAGTTTTAAAGTTTTCAAAGTTGTCACAGGTCCTTAGAGACATACTTGCTGCGCCCCACTCCCCCATGTAGTGACTCTGGATGTGCCCAAGCAAGGCAAGGAGCAGTTATGCAGTGTAAGTGTGCAGAGTACTCCCCCATCCAAGGTAGACACAAGTACGACAGTGGTTTTTCATCTGTCTTTGATTTTGCAGAATGTTCTGGTTTTCTGTCATATTTTCATTATGTTGATTTTTGCTACTTATTATTCAAAAAATACATGCTGTTGCAGTTCCCTATTGCTCTGTGTTTAAGTAGCAATGCTTTAATGACCATCAGGTAAGCTTGTCGGAGATTGTAAGATGCAAGTAAGCTTTAATAAGCATACTGTTAAACAATTACCAGCATTGAAAGCCTTTTTGTTGTTGCCATGCAGAGAATATTTACATAACTAGATAACGTACAAGCCTTAGGTATTGAAATCCATATATGACAGTATTTGTAATAAAGGACAGGATTACAGTATTTTCAGAAGCTTATTACATTTATTGGAGACTTGCAGTCATCTTTGCAGGCTTTACCCGTAAACTAAACAGAATGCCAATATATCATGTGTGGTCCCATAACCTGTGTAGTAATCCTTTAAGCAATTTATCTTGAGCTTGTTTCTTGTTTGCTGTTCATTTTTTACTTTGATCATGTCTTCCCCATGAAACAAGTAGATAGTTGTTGTCAGGCAGCAGGTCTTGTTTAGCTAAGAAACATTTTTACAAGTGGGGGTTTCACAGAGATTGCTACTTTCAGCATGTTACTTGGTACTTTTATAAAGCTGAATATAAATTATAATTAGAACTGCAGTGCAAGGAGAAGTGGTTTGAGTTGAGTATTGCTTGTTTTTTTTTATATTTGATTTTGACTGGCATTCCAGTAATGTATTTAAAAAGAAATGTATTTTTTTCATGCCTCACAACCTTTTTGTTTCCATCTAGATATTAAATAAGCTGTCTTGTTGCCAATGCATTGAAATATTTTTTTTCTTCTACACTTCATTTTGTCTTGATTGGACTCTTGTAATGATAATTTGGCACCCAGGGCAGCATATTTAATTAAAGTTCCAGTTGTTGTGGTTTTGCGCATCGATCCACCCCTTTCTAGTTGGCCACGCCCCTTCCCATTGGCCCCCACCCATTCAGCTGTGTCTTGCCAGCCCCCCTTTGATTTGAAGTCACAAGCCGCCACTGGCACCTACACCCAACTATTTGATTATTACAATTCAGACACTGCACAGTCATCAAGAACAGAGGCAACCCTGGAGAAATACATTTTCCTTCTTTCCTGGTATTGTGAGCGCTTATACTGGTAATAATTAAGCAGGATGTATGGAGGCTTGCCCTTCTGCATAAATACTGTACATTGATATAACATTTTTCTGACTTTAAATAGTGTATACCCGACAAATAAATATCAAAAAAACATTTGTAGTACTCTAAATATGGTGCCACAGCTCACAAACACCTCAAACAGTGAAAATAACTTTTATTTAAAAAAATATAAAAATGGGCCACTTAGGTTAAGTGCTTTCATATGCCACATGCAGACTTCATCAGAACAAAATATGGTTGCCATTACAGCTTATATAAAATTAATATCCAACAAGAATGAACTGTCAATTAAGATCTTACAATACTTATACATGACCTAATAAATATTCATGATTCATACCAGCACACAAATAGCTGATTGTGCTTAAATATAATGCATCCTTAACAAACACACTATCATTCTATCAATACATTTCTAATAGCATATACTAAAAACAAATTAGATGTATGTATAAAAAAATTATATATAAAAACATACATAAATATATACAAATTGTGTCTTGTGTATTATGTATTTGTACCCATCATAAAGTGCATATAGTGACTTGTGTGTCTGACATCATACAGTCAGTCCCCATCTTACTTAATTTACTACATGTGTTGCAATATTCTACTCCAAATGTTATATATAAATTATATTAATTGAACTGCCTGTTCACAATCTTGCCTGGGTATATGGTCATTCAACCCAGGAGCCTTAGCTGGATTTAACATAAGTTGCCATTTGACTTTCTTTTCTTCCAATATGGCCTTGATATTTCCACCCCTAGAGTTTACTTTGACCTGTTCCAATATCCCAAATTTAAATGAATGATTCTCATCATACATCTCTATATGTCTGCACAAAGCATTATTTCGACCTTTCCTTCTAATACAATATGTATGATCATATATCCTATTCCTAAGCTGTCTGTCCATCTTTGCACATAAAAGCTCGGACATGTTTCACACTTGGTCAAATAGATAACATGCTGGGAAAGACAGTTCCCCTTCTTAAACCATATTTTGGTGTGGTTAGCATCCCCTACAATTATAGTTTTCTCCTCTATAGTGTCTTTACACTGGTGACATCACCCACACTTCCTAGTGTAAGCATCTCCTTTATCATAATTTGACACTATATTTCCTCTTTCAAACCTGTACCTTAAATTGTGTCCTGTCTTATACACATATCTAGTGTTATACCCACTTTAATGAGTACTATTTCATCACATCTCAGAATATTCCATTTGTGTCTTATAATATTTTTAACTTCCTCAACATATGGACTGTACTCCACTATACATGCCCTATTATATTGATTATCTTTGTCCATCTCTAATCTACCCTTGTTCTTCTCTAGACCAACACCTAAAAGTGGTCTATATTTTTCCCCCATTCTTTTATAACATATTCAGTAACATCTTTTATTACGGGTCTGGGGT